>NC_025994.2:17829838-17891353 GCF_000442705.2 Elaeis guineensis
CAATTTCGTGTAAGTTAAGAATTCTTTATTTGAGCATTGTTTTGTCAATATCAACCTATACAATTTGTTTGAGATCACAAATTCCTTTTGTTTCTGTTTTCTCTTTTCATATTCTGGGAAGAATGTGTTGTTAATTTCTCATATCTGTGATGGGCATTTATCACAAGATAGTATAAAGTATAAACTTTATGATTCTCTTTGTAACTATGTGATGTTTTTGTGTACTTGAAATGCAGCAACTCGAGCAAAAGAACAATTTTACTAGATCTTTCATAGAAGAACTTAGACATGTGAATATTAAACCCTTCCTGAACCTTTCTACTGCAGGAGGATGGATTGCTTCACACAACATGTGGGACTCCAAATTACGTTGCTCCTGAGGTCTAAATCAAACTTGGCATGAAGCGGAGATTTACAAACTTGTTAATTTTCATCATCCTTGGCCATTTTTATGCTTCATTATTTTTTTCTGATATTGGATCAACCTTCCTTAGGTGATTAACAACAAAGGTTATGATGGGGCCAAAGCAGATCTTTGGTCCTGTGGAGTCATTCTTTTTGTCCTAATGGCAGGTTACCTGCCTTTTGAAGATTCCAACCTTATGTCTTTATATAAAAAGGTGAGCTTTTGATACCTAAATGTTTTTTTTTTTTTTTCAATACAGAAATATTATGTTGAGATACTGGTTAACTAATTATGCTTATGCTGATCCATTACTGTAAAGTTCATATCTGACTTGTTTGGAGGGTGGTTGCAGATCTTTAAAGCAGAATTTACTTGTCCTTCTTGGTTGTCTACAAGTGTAAAGAAACTTATCAAGAGGATTTTGGATCCCAATCCTGCAACTGTAAGTCATGTTGCTCAAATGCCATGTTCAGCTTTCTAGCGTGGAATTCATATGCTTGGGCTGCTTCTCATTGTAAATGGCATACATGTGAAACCTATTATGTCAAATTTTATAATTACATCTGCCTGATGCAATTTAGGCTCTTTGCAGCGCATTACAATTGCTCAAGTCATTGAGAATGAGTGGTTTAAGAAAGGATATCAGCCACCAAGGTTTGAGACACCAGATGTTGATCTTGGTGATGTGGATGCAATTTTCAATGGATCTGGGGTAGGTTTTGGTCATGTTCCTCTGACATGAAATTCCTGAAATGTGTAAGTTTGCCATTTTTCTTTTTCAACTTTGTTCTTCTATGTGCAGGACTCCGCAAATCTTGTTGTTGAGAAACGAGATGAAAGGCCAGCCACAATGAATGCTTTTGAGCTTATTTCGACATCTCAGGGTCTCAATCTTGGCATCCTTTTTGAGAAGCAAATGGTAATTTTTTTTGGTTAATTTTATATTTTCTTTCTCAATTGATTCAGGATTGTTTGTTTTCCTGTTCAAGAAACTACTTTTCTCCATGAACTCTCTGGGCTTCAGACTCTGAACTTTCAGGTATTTCTTTTTGGTCTTAGTCTTCTGCAGCATATGAAATGAGAGAAGAGAGGTTTTTGTTGGTTTGTTCTTCTATATTTCTCCTCAGTGCTTGTTGAAGTGAGTGCATTCATGTGTTATGCCACTTTAAATTCTTAGTAGTTAAATTTGTGCTTCGTTCCTATGGGTGTCATATTTGGTACTATCAGCTTAGTGAATTGTGTTGTTCATGTAGTTATAAATTTGTACAGTTGCAGATTGATTACCAAAGAAATGATCCATATGCTTGTCAATACACCACACCCCCCCCCCCCTCCCCTCTCCTCTCTCTGTTTCTGTGTTTCTCCCTTGCTTGTAAAATATGCAGCCTTATTGTAAGAATGTTGAACAGGGCATTGTGAAACGGGAATCAAGGTTTGCATCAAAACTTCCTGCAAATGAGATACTTTCAAAAATTGAGCAAGCAGCCACGCCTCTGGGATTCAATGTAGAGAAGCAAAATTACAAGGTCTGCTTTCCACGATCATGTGCTTGCTTGGCCTTCTATTCTAGAAAGAATTACCTCATTAGTAAAAACTCAGTTCAAATTTACATGAGGATCAGCAATTTGTTTGTTTGTTTTTTTTGTTTTTTGATAGCTGACCCATTGAACTTGATGGTAGCATCTTCACTGCTTTCATCTGTTTCTTATATTTTTCACTCATCATTTTTTGCACTCATCACTCATTTTTGCTATCTAATTATAAATGCGATCTTCATTTGTACCAGTTAAAGCTGAAAGGGGAGAAAAGTGGAAGGAAAGGTCATTTAGCCATTACAACAGAGGTTCTGATCGTTGATCATTTGTTTATGTTCTTTGGGTTGGGGGTTGCATCTGCTGGTCACTGAGAGCACAAGTTTTCACCAATTAAAGCCGCAGATGCCATTCATCAAGCTTTGAGATGCACGTCAAACAGCCCTGGATGCATCCAAGTCCCTAAATGTAGCCAGCACTCATCTTTAGGTGCCTAGCATGCATCTCAGGGCAGTTTGGCGGCAGCCAAGTGTGGACAGAAATATATTCCACTTATGGGCCAGTGGAGTCAACCTCTGTACTAATTACTGTTAATCATTCATTTTCAATGATATGTCAAATAAAGCTTGAAATTGTTCCTTCCTTTTTCTCCTAAAGGTTTTTGAAGTAGCACCCTCATTATACATGGTGGAGCTTCGTAAGTCTAAGGGTGATACCTTCGAATTTCACAAAGTAAGTGGAAGAATTGTACTAGTTAGGTTTTTTACTTCGTATTTGGATTTTTTTGAGACATTGTTTGATCTACTTTAGTGACATTTTTTCTTGTTGCCCAGGTTTACAAGAACCTCTCAACAGGCCTGAAAGATATTGTATGGAAGTCACAAGATGAAGCTGGCGGAACTAATGAAAATTAGATTTGCAAGTTAAGTGATGTAATTATAGTGACTGAAGACCGTTAAATGCATCTTGGACCTTGGTCTGTGTTATGTTGGTAGACGCAACGTTGCTGCATTATAGTTACCTGGTCCATTACTGTGACCATTTAGAATTTCTACTGGATGTTCGGGTATGCAATAAATGATTCATACTTTTACAGCATCACTAGATGTTGTTTGTAAAGTCACTGTCATTCAGATGGGCAACAAAAAGAAAAGGCAGCCATGGAAGTTAAGGAAGAGAAGGTAATGAAAGAGGTGGAACATGCAACTAGACCAGGGCTGACTTCTCACAAAGCTTTTCTACGTTCAGGCTTTTCAACCCCTTTTTATTTCAATCTCAGCCTCACAAAGTAATGTTGTTTTGATGGCTAATGTTGTCAACTCTGGCAATGCATGTTCCATAGTTTTTTGGTTCTCTTTCTGGAGTACGAGTGGCGTAAAAATGTGTATTTTGATAATTAATTCATCAGATACTGGACTTATAAGTTCACTGATTGATGTAATATGATACAATGGCTCTAGCTTTTGAGCAAGGTTTCCTAAATCTGTGCCGATTAAGGTACTAGGTCGGTATAGTACTGCACCCTATTGATACATGGTAAATTTATCAATATTGGTCATGTACCGTCTGATCCAAAACCCTATGCCTCACTCTAAAGTTGTGAGAGCTGAGGGGGAATTAGAACCATAATGAAGCTTCGTAGGGTGCCCATTGAGCTTTAGTTCCTTGGATATTTCTGATCCCTAATTTGTCTATCTCACTCTACCGTATCGCTTACACGTCTCCTATATGTCAGTTTGAGCATGAATGCGGTACAAACAGTATGTTGGATAGAAAATGCATGCATTTTTTTTGTTGAGTATTTCAGATTTTTCTATTATATATTGTTGCGTTGGATTAGAATTATGATTAGGGTTCATGAGCAACTGTTACATAATAATATTCCCCGCCATATATGGTAATTAAACTGAAACCCTAATGGTCCTACTTGCTCCTGACACGTATTATTGCCACCATGGTCTGAGATCACATGGGGAGTCCTGCTTTCATTAAAGCTTCACCGGCTTATGTTCGAACACCACCTTCTGCTGAAGCTCGCAGCTGAGAGTGACCACCAAGCTCTTGTTCCATTTTTTGCATGAACATTTATATCAACAGGCTTTCAGCTTGTCCGTGGGGAAGCTAAATATGTGGCAGATTAGGTTAGTGAGACTATCGTTTGGGATGGGTGTTACTTTAATTCATAATGTCGACCATGATCAACATATCAAAAGAAGTAAATTGTACTTCTGGGGATGCTCTCGGTTTCATCCGTCCAATGGTCCCCAACATCTCGAACATTCTTTTAAGACCGTCTGATCCCAAAGACTATCCATCCCAACCATCCAGAGTCTATCAGACGGGACCAGCTAATAACTGGGCGATTACGGCCGTCTATTTCCCTGTTCGCTGGATCATTGCGGGTCGACGACGCCAAACTTGGACGGTGGAGATCGCGAAGAGATGCGGCGGGCACGGCATCAGTCTCCCCAGCGCTGTACGTGATCAGGTGACCCAAGGGGAGCGCTGGGAGGGATTTTATTTTGTGTTATTTTATTTTTCCTTTCCCTAATGCCGAGAGAGAGAAAGGTTGGGAAGGACGGAGAGGGAGAGGGAGAGGGAGAGGGCGGGATGAAAGAGGAGGTCATAAGCTCGGGGACGATGGATCCCTTCGCGCTCGCCAGGTCTTCTTCTCCTCCTCCAACTCCAGCCGCGAGGTGACACCAGCTCTCCCTCTCTCTCTCACTCTCTCTCTCTGGCGTTCTTTTTGAGGCGCTTTCTTGATTCTTGTGGAATTGCTGTTTGATCTCAGCTTCTCCTTGCCTCAATCTCGGGTGTCTAGCCTCAAGACGTGTTCCGTCGCAGGATACCTCGGTTTTTGCCGTTTTCCCGCCCCAAAGCCCTAGAATTGGAGGTAGCTAGGTTAGAGGTAGCTGGTACTGAGTCTTGATGCGTTTATGTGTGCTTGGTTTGACTTTTTGAAGCAATTTTTGTTGTTGGATTTGAGAAGCCCTAGAATTTAGGTCGGTTTGCTGGAGAAGTTTGTAAGTGGCTTAACGGGAAGTGATTCAAAATTGCGTGATACTTGAGATATTAAGTGCAAAAAGTTCCCCCCTCCCCCCCCCCCCCCCCCCTTTTTTTTTTCTGGTAGTTACTGTTAATTTGGATGGGGGGATCAGGGAGTATGCGTTTATGAGTTATGCTATTGGTGTATTGTGGCTGCTACGGGTTGCGTGGAGTTTCATCAGATAAACTAATGTATTTGGTTTGGATTGGAGATGCCAATGCAATTTTATAATAAATAGCTTCTTTAATGGAAATGCGGGATTTCAGGGCTTTCTTTATTTAGATTAACTGCGTTTTTTATGGGAAGTCTTTCTATGGTAAAAAGCTTCTACATTCCAGTGATATATTCAATGAAAGCATTGTTATAGCTAGAAACTGAGTTCTGAACTGTGGTATTGATTTTCTTTGTCTATGTAAGTTGTTAATGGCAGCTGCGAAAGAATTGGGTTATGCTGCTAAGGATTTAGTTTCTTAGGGTTGACTTGACTGATTTGGCTCCCAATAAAGTGCCGTTAAGTTTTATTCCTTGTCTCTCTCCTTGATATTTTTTCACTGAGATGCTCCTTAAGTTGTCCGTTTTTCTGCTTCATTTCTTTTTTTCCTTGAGCTGAGGGGTTTTTATGTCCTTTTCCTTTTCTTAAATGTTGCATTCTCTTGATAAAGTATAGGTTTGAGTTTGGCTTCATCCTTTCTCTCCTTTTTTTTTTTTTTTAAAAAAAAAGATAATTTTTCATCCTGCTATAAATCAGGTTAGATGCTAAAAATAGCTCGTAACCTGCTCTAGTTAGTCAGAAGTTCACTGCTGCCCCTCAATGAATCATATGAACTAGCAAATGCAAACAACTTATATTATGTTGATACATCAAAATGCCTGCAACTCTGTGCCCATTCAAAGTGACCATTCTTTGTGGAAATCGTGTTGCAGATTCTGAGCTTGAATAAGGCTTAAGTAGAATGGTTGTTACAAAGGCTCAAAATTTTCTATTTAACATAAAATAGTTTGATGACATATAAAGTGATGAGGGTGCATTATGAATAATGTGGCTCCACTGAAGCTTGTTGGATAATGCGGAGTTTTAGTCTTGGCAGTATTGCTCCAAGTTTTGGAGCTCTAGTCAAAGAAAAAAGGAATATTGAAAGAATGGAAAATTTGAAGAAAAGTAAAAGAGCCAATTGAAGTTCTTATACAAAGTTTAGTGTATCTATGATATATATGTTTATTTGTATATTTTTATTAGTTTTAGGCTGAAATTAACACTGTATATGCATTAGAATTGTAACATGTATTGTGTATAAGTGAGAATCATAAAGCATACTCACATTGTCAACTTATATATTATTTACTTATTGAACTTTGCATGATTGCAAATTCATTGCATTTAGTAACTGTAAAAAAATTCAATTGCCTGGTGCATTAGTCTTTTCTTCATCACTATCATATGAACTTTTAAACATATAGAAGGAGGGCATATTTTCTCATATTTTAATGTAAAGTGATTATTTCACTTGACACATGTAGCTATAGTGCATGCATTTATTTTATATAAGAAACAAGATGTTATTGTTTTAGATGATGATGTCGTGTATTTACTTGTTTACAATAATCTTTATAAACTTCTGTTAAGGGCCTCTCTTAAGCAGCCTCGATCTTTATATAGTGGTTAGTTTGATCAAGGAACTGGCCAACATCACTTGATATCCAAAAAAGGGAGCCAAGCTGAAACCAATCTTTTTGAGCTGAAACTTTAAACCTTGATGTGGGGGGTTTGGTGCTTACCAATCTGTTGTTTGGCATAGATGAAGAAAGTTCTATACCATAATCACCCTTAAATTGATGATTATGTAAAAAAGGATGTAAAGCAACATTTTGCCAACTCCTCAAAACACACCAATAAAACAATTCTTATTTCTTTCCTGTATGTATAATGCATATAGCTCTGGAATGCTAATTTCATTTGGTACATATATGTATGTACATATATGTACATGTGTATATCACTACTCCTATCATACATAGTAGGAGATGTTAAACTATCTTTTGGATAATGTCTGTCAATCTTTGAAGGAGAGTTGTCATATGCATCTGTTGGAGTCTATGCACCCTTGATGACAGGATTAATTCTAGGAATATGATGAGAAGATATTGGGATGTGAAGGACTTGGTGTAAGAAGAAATACTTTGTTTCCCTATCAGTACTTGGGATAAATTTGAATAGAGCATTAGGAGAAAGTGATAAAAGAGAGTCGATATTAGGTTCATAAGGTTAGTGGGGATGTAAGTGGAGTTAATGAGATATTTTTCTCTACTTATTATCAAAATTATGGTCATAGTTATGATAAATAAGAAATAGTTGAATGTGGTATACTTCATACTTTAGACCTAGGTTGGTTGGATGTTTTAAGTAGACCTAGCATTTGTCGACCAAGTAGAGCCTAGACTTACCATCAAGGGAGTATTTCCAAGCCTAGCATGACCAGGTCGCATGCCTAAATTCCAAGGCCTGAGCTTGGCTTGGCGAAAAAAATGAAGGCCCCAGAGACAAATCAGGATGGTTAAGGGTCTGGCCAAAACTTGACCCACCGAGCAAGCTTGACCGAACACCACCTAACCTGAACCACCCAGAGAGAAATTGAGAGGTGGTCAATTGGAGAGGAGAGGGTAGGGGAAGAGAGAGAGGGGAGGGGCATAGGGGGAGATGAAGAGGGATGGCTAGCTAATGGTGCTTCTCCTAAAAATTGAACCTGTGTTGGTGGCGCTGCACTCCAACCTCCAATACAGCTTTAGTTGCTGGTGCTCAGCCTGCAAGGGCTCCATCTCCCTTGTTTGGTGGGCAAGGTGAATGGGGATGGGGGAGACGTGGGAGGTGGGGCAGAGTGGAGGCATCCTCTAGCAAGGTGGGCAATGGAGGAGAGAGGTAAGGAGAAGAGATTGGGGAGAGGAGGAGTGGTAGTAGAGGTCTCCTCCATCGCTAACAAGGGGGGATGCGAGGGTTTTAGGGTGGGGGTGGTGAAGCAGGAAGCCTAGTCTCTAGCTAGCATTGGTGCACGAGTGGTGGCCAAGAGGCTGGGGAGGTGCTGAGCGTAGCCTAGAACATAGAGGTCAAGGGAGGGTCAATAGATAGAGGGCAGCAAAGAATGTGAAGTTCAGAGAAAATCTCATAGTTGCAAGTAGAAAGGGGCCAAGGCAACCATAGCAACAATGGTGGCAGCTGTTGCCGATGCTGGATTTGTGAAGGAGACAATGGATTTGAAAGTGAGTGAGAGAGAGAGAGAGGGGAGGGGGGTGACCATGATGTCTCCAGCCTAGTTGGCAGGGAGAGGGGGTGCAGGATCCTGGATTGGAAGCATGCTTGACATCACCTGATGGGGTGAGGCCACTATTGGGGTGGTTGAAATCAGGCATCTGCATAGGCACAGATGACCTCACAGAGTCAGGCTATAGGTCAGGAGGGGGATGGGAGCATGGACCTTACAGCTCTTCTTGTACCCAATTTGAGTGTGAGATGAGTTGCAGCAAATTGGATTTGAGCTGCAGGCCTGGCTGTAGCTCTCCCTATGGTGGAGATCTAGTTGCGAATGTCTACATACATGCACTGACCCACCCTGTAGCTAGACCTATGGTGCAGATTGAGCTGCAAGCATCCAAACAGCCCCTAAAACAAACAAAAATACCTGTCATTTAGTTTCTGGGCCAATTTGGAAACTAAACTGGTATAAATAAAGCCAGAACCTTGATTAAAACCTCTAAATCAGTGATGGAATCAAATACATACAGATGAAGGCTGGTTCCCACATCAAGTTTCATTAGATGTTCTAGCAAATTGAGAGAAATGGGTTCTCTGCTGTTGGTTTATCGAAATCAGTGATGTCATCAAATGCATACAGATGAAGGCCGGTTCCCATGTCAAGTTTCATTTAGATGTTCTGACAAATTAATGAAGAGAAATGGGTTCTCTGCTGTTGGTTTAATAGTTTTAAGTTTAGTTCTCATCTTGTTTTGGTTGGGGATGTGTGATTCTTGATTGTTCATTTCCATTGCCCTTTGAACATGTTTCCAATGTGGCTGGTTGTATTGCTCGCTGGTTTATTGGTTATACAGTTGTTTACAAGGACTAATGCAATTGTAGAGCCAGGATAAAGCAATATGAAGTGAAACCTGCAGCTAAGAGATCTTGTGTCATTTGCCATAGTATTAAGTTAACTGGAGCAATCCATGTTGGATTTGAAATCCAGTATGAAATTAACAATTAATGCACTGTTAATTTATGTGAAAAGTTGCAACTTCATTAAAAAGCATAATTTAGTCTAAAGTGGTATGTCTAGCCTTTGCCAAACGAAAATGTTGGATTAGAAGATTCACCTTAAAAAATATTAATTGAATATGCTTTTATTAACTCAACATAAAATCATATTTTTGCTAACAATTTTACTGCTCATCCAAGTTGCCCTCTAGGGCCTATTCTTTTAAGGATAAAAATTTACCTAGGAATCTATACTTTTTTGGATAGATATTTTTCAGGCAACATTTAGATAGAAAAATAATTTATCCATGTTCTTTTATGCATTGTAAAATGGCTTGGAGATCTGTTATCCATGTTCTTTTGCATTACTCGTTGCCTGGGTAAGTTGCTAAGATCTATCCATATTTTTCATAATACCTTTTATTATATAAATATTATTATATATAATAATATAATATGATATATTGCATTATAGTATATTATATTATTATATTATAATATATTATAATATTATAATATATTATATTATTTTTTGTTATATATTATGATAATATTATTATTATATATTATAATATACTATAATATATTATATTATGTTAATATCTTATATTAATATAATAAAAAATATATTATATAATATTATTATATATAATAAAATAGTATAATATATTATATCATATTAGTATATATTATTATATATAAAACATATTATATTATTATATATTATTATAGGATTATATAAATATTATTATATATAATATAATATAATATAATATTATTATATTATAATATATTATAATATAGTAATATATAATAATATATTATACTATTATATTGTTATATATTATTATATTATTATAATATATTATAGTATATTATAATATAATATATTGTATTATGTTAATATCTTATATTAATGTAATATATTATATTATTATTATGATATACTATAATTATAATATATTATATTATTATTAATAGGTTAAGAGTATATTAGGAATAAATTAAAAGATTATTTTTTCGATTGATGGGAAAATGATTTAGTCACCCCCTATGTGGGTAAGATTTTTTTTCATTTAATGGATAAATATCATCCATGAAAAAGTAACTCATCTTGAAAAGCGTAAGAACATGGATAAGTTAGTCAATGAGAAAGTGGATCAACTTTTTCATGATATTTACCCACAAAAGAATAGGGCCCTAAGGGCACCAGGTTAACCCAGGAGAGTTGTTTACTCATGTTATGGATTTTAATGTGATATTAGGTTACTGAATTAAATGTTTGGCATGTTGACTGAAGCATAGTCTTAATCATTCTTGCAGTCCACTAAAATGAGACATTTTGTTGAGGCAAGTAAACATATCAGACTCCTAAGTGCAGTTAGATGACACATTATCAAGTGGACTTGAGCATTGTACCTGACCTGTTTTAACCAAAATATATGATCTTTTGGTTTGACCGGAAACTTGAATTCTTGAGTGCTGACAGAATCTGTTATGGACTCTAAGAAGGATCTTTGTTCACTATCAAGAGAGAAGTGTTCATTACAAAAACATTTTCCTCCTGATTCTTGAGTGGCACATTGATATTGTCTGCTTTTATCATGCTGGTTCGCTTCTTTTCTCTTTCCTTCTCTGTGAATGATGCAATAAGGTTAGTAGGTTCTACTGCCACAAAGAACAAAAAGGCTAATAAAACAAAAAATCATTAGTCAAATTCTAGCTCTCAATGTATCATCTTTCCGTTTGAGTTATATTTTCTGGGTACATGACTTATGTCATTATTCTTCTTGCCCACACTAAGCATGACATTTTTTGCATATCAGTTCTGCTGGGGCATCCTCAGCTGCTGCTCCAACCAATATGCCCAGCATTGATTGGCATGGTAGTGCACATGGTTCCAAAGCAGCTTCTTTGTCCTGTTTTGGTCCCCAACCCCTTCGGACCTCTTTAAGCACAAATGCTGGTGGCTCTGCTCTGGGTTCCTCACTACCTTCATGCAGACCATGGGAACGGGGTGATCTACTTCGGCGTCTGGCCACATTTAAGCCTTCAAATTGGTTTGCAAAACCAAAGGTTAGTACCTTTCCAAGATTAGCCCAACTTCTCAAGTATGCTTCAAATTTATATGTGCTAATCTGTAATGTCCTTCATAAGTTTCATTTTCTTAATCCATGTATTGATGAGCACTATTTTGATTAGAAATATGCATTTGCTGATATTTTTATGTTAGATAGTGTGAAACTGATAGATATTTACTTGCAATGATGCCTGGACACTACTACTAGGAACAAGTTTTCTTATATATGATTATGCATGTGTATGTGCTCAATGATGTGGTTTCTATGCACATAACGATGCATGTAATTGGTATATAAATGGAAACTTTCTTGTGAACCAATGGTAGCCCTTTTTTTATGAACACACTCATCTATACTCATGCATGTGGACTTTCATATTCAGATACAATATGTTTACACACCTCATCACAAGGACGACGGATCCGGAATCGGGACGTGTGCTGGCCGACTGGTGGTATGGCTTGGTACAGGTCCATACTGGATCGGATCGGCGCGAACAGACATGAGGAGAAGAAGGGAACCGGGAGGACGAAAAGAGAGAAAAATGGGAGGGGGAGGGAGGGGGTGGTCGGAGGAGATGCTGGCGGTGGCCACAGGCGGGCTATCGGTGTGCTCGGAGGGCCGTCAAGGCCTCCGCTTCCTCCGCCAATCCTTGGCCAAGAGAGAGATAGAGAGAGGGGGGAGGGAAAGAAAAGGAGGCAGGGGAAGTCGTCGGAGATGTCCCTGGAGGGCCTCTGACAGGTCGCTGGATGGAGTGATCATGACCTGCAGTGTCGTGAGCATGAAACAGTGGCGATAGCCCCTATTTCACTAATTTTTTTTATAAAAAATCCAACTACAGTGAAGCTGGCAATTGATTTGCGGCTTCACTTAAATGAAGCCGGCACACCCATTGTTGGCTTCACTATTTCTAAGATTTTTTTAAAAAATTCTGAAATAGTGAAGCCGGCAAACCAATTACCAGCTTTACTATTCATTGTTGTTTTTAAAAAAAAATGACGATGAATGAACAAGGGCGGTTGCCCTTGTTCCGCGGCTCCGCTCGTCCATTTTTGGTTGTCCGGTGGCCATCATGGCCGCCTGGCACCCTCCGGCAGCATCTCTGTCGGCTGCGTCTTCCTCCGGTACTGTCGCTCCCCCTCTCCCTCTTTGTCTCTCAATTAAAAGTCTTATCGTGCGATGGAGAGCTGTAGAGGCCTCCGCGGCCCACCGGCGACCTCAGCAGGCCATCGCCGGCCTCCAGCGGCGTCGTGCACTCTCTCCTTCACCTCTCTCTCTTCCTCTCTTTTCCTCTCCCTCCTCCGGTGTGATGTTTTGCTTGGCCGAACCGTCCTGGTTTGCTATCAGGATGGCTTGAAACGTCTTGAACTGTTCGATTCGGGACAGTTTGGAGTTCCATGCCTCATCATCTTCAGCAGCAGTTTGTTTACCTAGATCTATGTCTTATGTATATCCATGCTAGTATTCTTGTTATAAGTATGTTGTCTTTTTTTGTTTTTTTATTGGAAGGTCTTTAAAACTTTCAGGCTGCCAGCTCGTTGGCTTGTGCTCGAAGAGGTTGGATGAACACTGATATGGACAGAATTGAATGTGAATCATGTGGCATGCAGCTCACATTTAATGCATTAGCATCCTGGACACCTTGTGAAGGTATGATTGTAGGATGGTGCTAAATCTTTATCATAATTTACCCCAGCTACTTTTACCAGGTTGTGAAAGAGATATGTGGTTTTCATTTACTGATCTAGTTATGTTACAGTTTCTGATCATAAGGTTGTATCTTTAACTAATGTGAAATCAAGAATTTTAAGTCAGAACAGCTTGTTCAACATCTTTTTTTGTTGTTGAATATATATTTATGAAGCAATTTGTCATCTAATATTATTGGTGCCTTATCAATTCTTAATAGGCCGCATTTAGGACGGACCTCTGCATTTGTGCTCTATTTTAGTAGCAAAATGCTAGCCAATTTTTCTTCTTTGGCTTCCTTGCCATCTTTTTTTGGGCAGCCTTGCCAACTTGCTAATGCTGTCTTGTTATGCTATTTATAGTTGATCACGCTGGGGAAGCATTTGCAGAACAGCTTGATGCAGGTCACAAAGGTACTTGTCCTTGGAGAGGCAATTCCTGTGCTAACAGCTTGGTGCAGTTCCCTCCAACTCCTCCATCGGCGCTTATTGGGGGTTATAAAGATCGGTGTGATGGGCTTTTGCAATTTCACTCCCTTCCGGTAATAACTTCATCTGCTGTTGAGACCATGAGGTTCACAAGGAGCAGTCAAATTGATCGCCTTCTGTCACAACCACATACATTTTTATCTGGGGAATTAGCCTGTAAAGCAGATAGTGCGCCAGGATTAGAAATCCCTCGACATGATGCCTTTTGGAGCCATTCTCATGTATGCTCTTCTATCATTTCTTGATATTTTACAATTTGCTATTATCAATCATTTCTTCATTGTTTGATCTGGACTTGTGGCTTTTTACTTGTTTGCATTTACTTAACCTTCATTTAATTTTAAGTAGGCACAGAAGCTTATAAGCCTGTGTGGATGGGAGCCTAGATGGCTTCCAAACGTTCAAGACTGTGAAGAGAATTCAGCTCATTCTGCTAGAAATGCATGCTCAGTTGATCCAACTGAAGATGAATTTCATCATTCTCACTTTCCCCAACTTGGTAAGAATGCGTTCTCTGTCTCAGTAAAGAAAGATGCTGGAAAGAAGTTGAAGACTGTTAAACAATCTAGGTGCAACATGAGATCTCCATTACTAGATTGTAGCTTATGTGGGGCTACTGTCAAAATCCAGGATTTCCGCATGGTGCCTCGTCCTACATGTTTTGGCCCCAATGCTGATACTCCAGATGTGGGCAAAAAAATGGCATCGACACGTGGAGTTAGTGCAGCCAGTGCAATCAATGGATGGGCTGCTGCTGAGGATATAGAGAAGGAACAGATAGAGGGTTGTGATGAAGCAGCAACAACTGATGAGGGGAAATCACTATCAAATGCTGGCATGGATTTGAACCTCACAATGGCTGGAGGATTACCATCTATTCAATCTGGCATGCCAGCAAAATCGCAACATTTTGATGATGGTGGAATGGGGAGAGATCTAATGATTGGCAGGCCTACTGGAAGTGAGGTTGGTGGCCATGCAGCTTCACATGAGTCACGGGGTCCAAGCACTAGGAAGCGTTGCCTGGAGGAAGGTGGAAGCACAGGTGACAGGCCCCAGGACAGGATTCAACAGGCTGATAGCATTGAAGGGACTGTTATTAACCATGCTGGTGATGAAGTTGGTGATGGTGCACAGGATTCAGATGGCCCCCACAAACGTGCTCGTGGGTTTGATATCTTTGATACATACCATCCATCATGCAAAATAGATTCCTCTGGTGCTGGTCCTCATCTTAATTTATGCTTTGATATAGATATAGATGTCAATAAAGTTTATTCCTTTAAAGAAGGGAGTGATGCAGCTGCTGGCGTCCCATCCACAAGAGATTCTGCTCGGGCATCCTCTGTTATTGCAATGGATACGATTTATCATACCCCCGAGGAGTATTCTATGGAAAGTGTCGAGAATTATCCTGGAGATCTTGATGCTGTTCAATTTCCCTCTCCAAGCATGCAGAGGAACCTTGACATGGAAGAGGCACTGGATTTAAATTACAGCAATCAAGCACAGCAAAGCACTTGTGTACAACGTGCTGCTGGAAGTGTTGCCAGAGAAATGGGAGGCAGCAGCACAAATGATGGGGAAGAAATTCTAAATGCCGAAACAGTCACAGCTTATGCTAGGGACAGATTTAGTTTAGGAATTAGTGGAGGGAGTGTTGGTATGGGTGCAAGTCATGAAGCTGAAATCCATGGAGCTGATACTTCTGTGCATAGAGCAGATAGCTTCGTTGATGATGCAGAACCAATCACTGAAGTCACCGAGCATCTGAGACAGACTGGTGAATCAGCTCCAGGACCTGGACTAATGGATGGGTTTGCTCCAGAAGAAGCTGGTAGAGAGGATCCTCATGGTGATAGTCAAGAAATGATATCTCGATCAGTAGGAAGAGCAGATAGTGGGTCAAAATTTTATGGTTCAACAAAATCTGATTCTGTTGAAAGTGGGAAGAAGATTAGCAATACCTTGGGTCAGGACAGCAGCGCCCATCCTTCACTTTCTTGTAATGCAATCATATATTCCAATTATGAAGCATCCAAAGAGGAGGTGACTCAGACTGGCAAGGCATCTGCCACTGATGATCTTACACTCCTGGGATCAGGATATGTTCCTGAAAATGGGATGGGTACTTTTATCTTCTCTTTTTTGTCATCTTCTCTGCATAAACATTTTAAGCTCTCTTTAACTGTCAGTAGAAGTTTTTATATGGATATTTTGTTAACATGTCTACTTTGGCGTGGTATGCACAAAATATTGGCTTTGGTTGATGTCATAGGCAAAGTTCGAATATATGACTATTTGACTTAGCTAGGATCAATATCATAAGCAGGTTCCAACATGTGAATGTTGGGATAAGTACATGCATATAAATGCACATTTAAAAGGGAAACAATACACTTGAGATTAACAATAATAATGCTAAAAGGGTTGGAAGGACAGTTTGTAAGGAATTAAGATGAACGAGGGATAAGTATGAATTATTGGAGATACTAAGCAGTTGGGCTCTATTCCCTTACAATAACATGCCATTAGAATGTTTTCCTGAAAAAACTAATGGCAATTTCTTTTAGAAAAATGACATCCCCATGAGCTCGATTCCATCATTGTGATATAATTAGATATGGTGACTCTCCATAGTTCCTTGATTGTTTATCCTAGTTTGTGTTGATTGGGCTTATCACTTTTAACCACCATTAGATCTGTCCATAATCTCAACTTTAAGTTTGTATGGTCAGTCTATTGTCTCTGAACCATATGTTGTGTACATGTTATGTTTCTTTTCTTTCCCCCTCTTCCTATGTGGAGAGGCTATGCTGGTGATTTCATTAATGTATGCCACTCTTGTCTTCATCTGCTATTCTATGTTTGTAGTTTACCTACCATGCATGAAGGATTTGGATTACATTTTGGTGTTATTAGAGGTATTGCCACTTAAAGAACATGCTTGGTTCTTTATCATCACCATAGAAGACTTTCCTCATCTTCCTTTTTATCATGTCTTCAATTCAAGCTTGATTTTCTAATGGAAGGGAATGTTTTTAAGTGATCTGGAAACATCACTGTTTAGATGTCCCTTATGAATTACCTTAATATTGGCTATAAATGAGTTGTGGCTAATGCTAAAAGAACTCCTGTAGATACTTGTGTAGCTGCAAAGAATTTACATTCTCCATGTCAGATGTGAAATATCTATGAATTTTTTTATGTATTACTGTAAGTCAATTAAGGTGATGCTTGCATGTGAAATTATCTTGTGGCTTTCTATCATATCTATTGCCCACATCTTGCGATAATGTATGGCTGTTTATGAAGATGTGGTGGTCCAGTGTTCAAGAACAAGGGTTTTTCTTGGTTAGTTGTCACTATTTTATTCATGATGATTGACTTTCTCTTCTGATCACAGTGCATATAAATATACCGCTATTTGTTTTCTAGGAACAGCAAATGGAGAAAATGATTATGAAGCAGAAGCTGGAGAATTTGATCCAATTAAGCATCATAACAGTTATTGTCCTTGGGTAAATGGAAATGTTGCAGCCGCTGGTTGTGAAAGTGACAGTGGTTCAAGTTCCAGCAGTACTGTAGCTCTTTGTGGTTGGCAGCTTAGTCTGGATGCTTTAGATACTTTTCAATCCCTTGGGCATGTTCCTAATCAAACAATGCAGTCCGAGTCTGCAGCTTCTTTGTATAAGGTAAATTCTGGCTATCTGCTTATTTCTTGTTCCCAGAAAGACTTTTAGAATTTAGATTTTAATGATTGATTGGTTTTGCAAACATCTGTTAACCTTTTTTAGTTGAAAAGATGGTGATTTTTTTTCATTATTACTAATTTAGTTTAAAAAGAAAGCAGGCAACAATCGTGTAGACCACTTGCTTGTCAAGCTGATGTTGGTAAACACTTGCTGTTACCTTTTTCCACTCCCACCCATTCACATGCCCACACACACACACACAAACGATTTAAGGTGTTTGTTCATACTGTATAGTGCATACTGCCATTTCATGCATATTAATCTCTGCCGGTCCATGTTGGTTCTTCTCAGTCTGATATGAACTGATAACTGATAAGGACCACAAAAGGCCCTCTTTTTTAACCTTTTTGGCATCTTGACCTTACTTTGGCCTCCTTTTAGGTGTATAATCTAGTTTCGGAGTCATGATCTTACAATCAAACATGTTGGTCATGCATATATGTAAGGAAGTTCATATATGTCATCAGCACATAGATTTATCTACATTTAGACAAAAATATGTATTTGTTGATTTTCATGTGTTGTTAATGTGATTAGAAAATGGAATGAAGGTTTGAAAGAGGAAAATAATTTAGTAAGTGTATTGAGTGTCAAGCGGGAAAACAAATTATAGAATTGGTATATTGACATGTACATTTGAAAATATTATTGTACAATGTTTATTTGTTCTCTTTTACATTATTGATTGGTGATACTTGAAGCTTCATATAATAAGATTTATTCATTTGGTATCTTCATATTTTAATAATATTTGTTGCAGTATCTTAAGTATGTAGCTTTACTTATGTATGGTTTGTTCATCTTTTACTAGTCTCCTTAGTTATCGGTCGGTATTTTAAGTATCTTAAAATTTATAATTTGTTGTTAATGTATAAACATGGTTGTGTTTCATAATATATTACTCCAAATGTTGCTTTACCCATGTGAAACAGCATGCTCATGTGATGATTTATGGTGATATGATCTTATGGAATTACATCTAGTATATTGTTTATTGCATGAACAAACTTCCAATCGTGCTAGGGAGAAGTTAGAAATGGTGTGAATTAAGAAAGTAGTGCCAATGCACTGGTTGCGTGGAAGTGGTTGCCATGTTTCGGCATACCACCATAACAATATTCACTATGTCAACCCAGACCATCATGTTTCTGGCATGCAGTAACTATCACCTAGCTACGTACAGAAAATTTTTGGGACAGCCGTCTGATATTCTCACTGATTATATGGTCAACTTCTCAGTTTTCAGTTTGTTTCTTCATGTTGGCTGATTTACTGTTGTAGGTATCTGTAGCTTTCTCCAGGTAGTACTATTTCTATGAAGACAATCTAGTCAGAGTAAGGATTGATTTTACATTTTACCAAGGGCCTGTTCGGATGAAAGTGTTGAAAATCCCAGAGAGTCCGGGTTGCTTATGGATATGGTCTAGCCCAGTCTATGTAAGCCTATTTCTAACTGGTTATATTGGCCCATTCCAATGATCCAATGGGACTTTCAACCCATTCAGACAAACAGTCCCTAAAAGAGAAATAAGGACTGGGAACCACGATTTCCTATAAAAGGGTCCTAGACAGGGAAGGGAGCAAAATGAGACAGATGTTGCGATATATCCACTTTGTACCCGAGCACCTTTTCCTCAATATTAGGTATCAAAAAGGATTTATGTTATAACTTTTGTGATGCTATAATGACATTTGGACATAATGGATTTTATCTTCTTTTTTTTTTTTTGTCTTTTACATGATATTTTTGTAAAGCATTTGGTGGTGCCCAATGATCTGTACTCATAACTCTTCATGTGAGCGTTTCCATGTGAACAGGATGATCATGCAACTCCAAGCCAGAAACCTTTGACATGCCATCCTGTGGGTAAAAGCCAGGGAAAACACTGATCGGAATTTAATTAAGCACTAGGTATGTGTGCAAATTTTAATTTTCTTTACCTGCAAATTACATGATCAGCACTTCTTGCTTAGATTAAGAAAGAAATGAACTTTCTGGAAGATGTTACAATTTTCATTCTTATAAGTGTCGTTCCATTTTCCAATGTTGGCCGGACAAATGACCAAGTATCCCTTATGGCAATTAGTTCGCTTCAGGCATGCTAACCTGTAATTGTATATTACTTTCAATCTACCAGTCTTATATAGGATATCTTGCTCAGAAGCGTCTATGTTCACTCATAGTTGGACACATCTTCTCCCTTTATTATCAATTGTATCCCGGGCATCAAGCTGTGCAGTGTTGAGGGTGAACCCATACCAAATGCCATACACAGGTTCACATGTCCAAAAAAAATCATCCAAAACATGGACTCTCCAGTCACATGTATGGACCTGTGTGGTTTTTGATGAGTACTTTGAGCATGCATTGTTTGTACAGATGTTATGGATCTATCTTTGTATGAGGAAGAAATGACTGGGTGGATTACACTAACGTCTTATGATCCGGCCAGGTCAGCTGGGCAGCTGCAGGAAGGAGGAGAGCATGTGACTTCTATCTGATGAGGGAAGAAAGCACCGCATTTGTTTTTAGACATGTTAAAAGGCTCTTTGCCAGTTGAACTGACCGTATTGTGTATCCTTAATAACTCCCTGCGTCTTTTCAGGGCTATGACTCAGATACATCCGATTGTGTTGTAAACCAGTTCGATCTAGAGGCCAAGGCCAATTATCTTTTGAAGAATCTAACGCAAGTCACTCTTGTTCTTGCTCCCAGTTCCCATTTCATATATATGTATGGTTCAGTTTCTGCATTTCTGATGTTGTCATCCATGTGCTTGATGATGATTCATTCTACCGGACTACTTTCATATAAACTATTTGGAAATTTATCTTATCCCCCAAGAATTGGCACTGGGGTCTATTTGATTTTTTTTCTTTTTCTTTTCTTTTTGAGAAAGTGTTTTATGTTATTTTTCACCTCTTCCGAGAGGGCTGTCTCAGGTATACCTATCCTGAAATTATCTGCTACTTTGCGTGCTATCTATGTCAGTAGTCCTGATTATTTTCGGATGTATGCTTTTGCCACGTGTCAGCCTCTTATACCGGTGAAATCTCAGCTACCAATGAGCTTTTCAGCAGGTTGCCACGAGTGCCAAGTCAGAAGTAGATAAAGGGATTAGATCCTGCTGCCACCTCCAGAAACATAATAAATACTCCTCCGTTTCCTGCTGTTTGTTCCTCTTGCTCCCCCTGCAACATAACATGCCAGTCCTCAACACTCTGTGCGCCTCCTCTCCCGCATCTTCGCTACCCAGCAGCATGACAGCTCCCCGGTTATCAAACTTACCTGCCAAGCCATCAACTCTGAACCCAACATCCACGCCCAAGGCCATCCAAACTGATTTCCCTCTCCCGCTCCCAGAACTCCCCACCCATGTCAAGGAGAAGATCCTCAGCCTGGAGGTCATGGGCATCGACTCCGGCCGGGCTCTTTCCCTCAATCCAGCCATCCGCACCGCATCCCTCGACTCCATCAATTCCATCATTTCCTATCTCCAGTCCAAAGGCATCCACCACAAGGACCTGGGCAGGATCCTGGGCATGTGCCCGAAGATCCTCACCTCCAGTGTCCGCTCCGACCTCGGGCCTGTCTTCAAGTTCCTCTCTCAGGATCTCCAGGTCCTGGAATCTGATTACAGGAGGGTCATCAACAAGTGCCCCAGGCTGTTAGTCTCAAGCGTCCGGGACCAGCTCAAGCCTGCCCTCATCTATCTCCAGAGGTTGGGTTTCAAGGACGCACATGCACTTGCCTATCAGGATCCAATCCTGCTGGTCTCCAGCGTGGAGGAGACGCTGATCCCCAAGCTTCAGTACTTGATTGGCTTGGGGCTCTCCCGGGAAGAGGCTGTGGGGATGGTGCTGAGGTGCCCAGGTTTATTCACTTTCAGCATTGAGAAGAACTTCAAACCCAAGCATGAGTATTTTGTGAAGGAGATGGCTGGCACACTGGAGGAGCTCAAGGAGTTCCCTCAGTTCTTTGCCTTCAGTTTGGAGAAGAGGATTAAACCCAGGCATCAGGAGATGATGGAGAGGGGGACGAAGGTTCCTCTCTCGGTCATGTTGAAGAGCACAGATGAGGAGTTCAAGGAGCTGATACGGAAAGGCAGTTAGAAAATGACTTCTCCTACCTGCCGCTGTAAATAAAAATCCTGCATGCTGGAACTGGAACCAGATCCGTCGGTAACATTGTTAGAATGGGAATATGCTTTTCTTTGTGATTATTTGGTTTTGTATACGCAATGATTTCAACATATACTAGCGACTTTGATTTCATTTCGAAGACTACTAGCTGGCCGCTAAATCATCTTCTGACAACCTAGGGGTCTTAATGAATAACCAGTGTCATCCTTCTGTAAAGCTGGAAGTTTAGCAGTGCTAAAACATGGGTTTTCCTTGCTTCATCCATGATGGACAAGCCATAACGCAGCCAACAGCTAAATCATCTTGGCAGATCCTTGCAGAATTGTTGTCACAAAAAAATGTTGCCAATGACGGACTTCAAAATTTGGATTATTGGGTATGCTGTGTAATATAACAAATATTTGTCTGAAAGAAAATAATGAAAACTTCTGATGGTTAGAAACTGGCAATCCAGAGGAAAATGATGACTCCACAAACAAAATTTTTTGTCTTGCAATCAAACATACACGTAGCACTGGGTTATCCAACAGCATCTTTAAGTGAAGCGCAATTCCTGGAAACAAAACAATTGCCAGCATAACAAATGACAGCAGTATGGAATGCTACAGATCTGCAACAAACTCAGACCAAAACAAGAGTGACCGGCAAGAGAATTGCCTGGGAAACTTTTACAAGTACTTGATGAGGATGAAAGCTACAGCAGCTAGAATCACAATAGCACCCATCGACAGGAGCAGGCACTTGCAAGAGCAACTTCTTTTCACACGCCTGTTCAAAACAGCCAGTCTCATTTGCACCCTCTGCATCAATAGCAAGCAAAAATTGCAAAGATGGTCATGCATACATTATATAAAATATTTTATGAGGTTATTTCCCAACAAACTGAACAAGTATTCAGCTAGATGATCTCAGAATTCATAAAAGCTTTGAATTCGCCCCTTTTCCTTTTTGTGCACGTGTGCATGTGCATGCATGCATGAGTCTGTGGTTAAGGGGCAAGTGCCTGAGATTACGACTTTTCCAACATATCACCTCAGGCATAACCTCATCAGGGGAGACAATGGTCCATTTTCTCTGTTCAATAATAATAAACCCCAAAATAGCTGGTCAAATTTGGGTTTTCCTCTGTTGAAAAATACAGGACGTCCTTACCTCTCAACCCCTCAAGAAATGGAAAGAGAAAATTCCAAACATTCTACAGTTTTTGTTTGAGTAAATCAACTCCTTTAAATCAAAGGTCAACTAGTCATTAAGTTCTGATGTGATGATGTAATGACACCAGATCTGCATATTCAAAGGTCTACCACGGTAAATATATCAGAGGTTGTAACAAGCAGTCTATCTACTGTTTAATATTTTCATTTTTCTATCACTACTTGGATCCCCTTTTTTCTAATATTTTTTAACTAATATCAAAAATTTATAAAGTTCAAAATACATTCTTGATTGATATTTTTGCACTTATTGATATTGATCAACCAAAAGTGTAACGAGATTTTTTTTGCCTAATATAATCCCGCATGCAGGGAGGGGGGGTGTTGGGGGCGCACTGACTGAGAAGAAGAAAAGTTATCAGTATTACACATATCTAAGTAGACAGATTGTATAGCAGAATGGATTTACCTGAAGCCGTGAGTTTGTTGAGTCCACATGTTGGTCCAAGTCATCCTGCAATGGTGGGAGAGTTAGAGTGTAAATATGATCCATGAAATAAGGCAAACACGTAAAATCAGTTCTAACATACAATTAGTCTTGTGTGAAGATCCAATTCTTCATTGACTGCCAATGCAATATGTTTTGTGCTTATAACTGTTTCCTCTAGCTTCTCCAGGCTCTCATCTTGTTCTACAAAACACAAGACAGCACATAATGTCAAACCACAACTTGAGTTATTAAAGCCAGAAAGTACCAAGAAGGTCATTCCAGTGGAAGATTAGACAGAGAAGTAAGGGTTTTCTCTCCAGGCATAAACCTAGCCAACCTGTAAAGAAGGTAAAATTGGGGGGCTGACTAAAATCATGATTCACTGGCCAGATTCCCTTTGTTCCGTTTATGTGATTCTTGGTCATTTTGTAATCCTCAGTTAATCAAACAAACATACCTTTCATGATCTGCCGTTGTACATGAACGACACCATAGTTATCTAACCCTGAAGTTCTGTCTATCTCATCAACTGATTTTTTACTTGGTCCAAGTAAATCTTCCCTAAATTTCACCAAAAAAAAAAAGCATATCCCCCTTAGTATTCAACACAAAACTAATTGTGACTGAAAACAGAATGACAATTGCAAGTACACTATCAAAAAATAGTCTTAAAACATGATTTAAATATTTAATATGTAAAGAGAAAATATATGGAATTATCCTTACAACAACTGACTCCTGCTTTGGAATCTTACCTCTTAGAAAAATTTGACATGTTCAATGTAGATGCCATCTGCTTTGCTTTAGATTTCAAATTGGCGACCATGTCTTGGCGTTTTTGCAGCTCCTTTTGCATTCTGCATACAGCAGGGGGAACTCAATTTTTTTTCTGCTTGTGTTCAAAATAAAATTATGGTATAATAAATTCTGAACATATCGTCTTTCATTTCAAATATAGCATATCATTTACAATAAAAAGGAAGCTATACACTGTCACTCTAGTCCATACTTCTGATAGTGCATTACTGAATTTGATTCATAATTAACTTTCTGAGGAACCAACTCCTTTGCATGGTTACTGACCAATTCTCTCTTCTATCTGCTAACTACTCACCCTAAGAAAAAATTAAGTATTTCTCACTAGAATGTTAATGTCTAAATATATAATGCACGCCTCAATATATAATGTCTAAATACACTGCAAAAATTAAGTATGTCTCACTAGAATGTTGATGTCTAAATATATAAGGCATGCCTCAATATGTATATGTGTGTTTACTTTTATAATTCAGGGATATGAGTCACATTTCCCACATGGTCAACAATTGCAGTCCACCTTAGTCATGCATTTATGTATGAGCAACAAGAGCATATTATAATCTACATATAATAAGAAATGTAATTGACTGGCCCATAAAATCAAAAATTAAAACTACACACCTCTACAATAAGGCTAAAGATGGCCTTCGACAACTGAGGCAAAAAAGGTTCCTCTCTCTCTCTCTCTCTCTCTCTCTCTCTCATCTCTCTCATTCTTCTTCTCAATGATTAAATAACTACCAACAATCCTTTCAATATGAAATATTATAGAAAGAGCTCCAAACAAGATAAATCACCAGAAAACATTTTTAAGCATGGAATATCACATAAAGCGCTCCACCAGAAATTATTGCATTGTACACAAGAACCTTTGTACACAAGAGATAAAGGATTAGTAAAAAAATTGAATTTTTGCATCAGTACAAAAAGGATAGTACTTTTGGGTCAAGACTGGAGATTGAACAGATGGAAGACGATACTGTAATATAAGATGGAGTTTTTGAGAAGAATGAAAAACTAAAAGTTCTTTTCAAAGATATAGTAATGATGATACTGAAAATGTTTCTCACACATATATTCATGCATGTGTGCCCATATGTTTGTGTGTATTGTATGTGATAGTGATCAATAAGACAACAATGTAGGTTTCCAGTTTAAACATCCTATCACATATTTTAGCAAGCTAATACAATGGGCATTGTCCAATTTAGCATGCACTTGTTGCATGCTTAGAGTTATCCAAAACATATGATGTTTTACTTTTTCATTTTTACGCATTTTTAGAGGTGCAGATCAAAATCAGTGGTGGGAATCATTGAATTTCAAATGGACTATTATTGGCTTTATCATTGTAATGATGATGATCACCTTGTTAAATTGACAAGATCAGTTTAATGTTTTCAATGATCAAAAAAAATATAATTTCTGCAATTTTTTTAATTGCATCACCAATTTATAGAACAGAATATTAAGAAAACCTTGTTGTATGGATTTTTATTTTGCAAACATATCATTTGTTTACATAGATATGCTGTTCGTAAATCCTTGTGTGGAAAAAGTAGAATTGTAAGACCTATAATTGACAACTGAGTAGCTATACTTCATGAACTGAAGAACACATCCTTGTCTTACAAAAAGCGGAGATTGAAAACATAATGCCATTCTGAAAATTTCTTAAAATTATCAAGGCATGATGATGTATGATTCCTGCTTGGAAAGCAATGTACCTTAACAGCCATCACCAGAACTTTGGGCAAGTTCCAAAAAAAAAAAAAAAAAAGATAGAAGAAGAAGAAGTAGAAGAAAGAAACCTAGCCATACTCATAAGAAAAAGAATATCTCAAAAAAGAAAAGAAATCCCAAGGTTTTTTCTTCACATTTGCTGGATGCTAGGATTATCTTTACCCACATTCATGAGTTCTTTAGCAGATGGATGATAGAACTTACAAATTGAACCCAATAGAGCTCACTTGAGTTCAAGTACATGGATATTGAAATATATTCAGTTGCATGTGAACAATCAGCATGTATTATGAATATCAGCTATACATAACAAGGTGAATCCCGTTTATCATGAACGAAAATTGCTTATGCAGTGATTCCCATGATATTAGCCATGATAAAAGCCAATGTTTGAAATTTTGGCATTCCATAATAGTTATAATTTTGCCAAGGCCCTACATGAAATGAGGACATGACAGGATTCTCCATGGTATGCCTCCCGCCTGCCATCCCTCTTAAGTGCAGCGAAACCTAAGACTATAACTTAGTCATTAGGGAAAAGGATAGGTAGTTATGAAGGAAAATTAACACATTTAAAAAGATCTGTTTATTGTGCATACTTGAACAAGCCAAATGAGATGGAGGGCCTTTAACAAATCTGTCTTAGGATATATATATATATATATATATATATATATATATAGAGAGAGAGAGAGAGAGAGAGAGAGAGGAGAGCATGCCATGTAAACTATTAAACATATTATACTTGATAAATGTTTTCAAAAGATAGGAGATAAAGCTAGAAATAAGTGAATCAAAGGAAAATCAGGGGATGAGACCTGCATACAGTTAGCCTAAGACAACTAAAGAGGAGAGGATTTCTTCACCCAAGTTAGTTGAAACATCGTATGCAACAACTCAACCAAACAGAAAATAAGTTTTGTTACTTATGTTTATATTTGGACCTTGTATAATTCAAAATTCCGGAAATATGCATTGACAGAGAGAATAGTAAAATTAACGTCAAAGTCTCTGAATGGATACCTCATGTCATATTGATAGGAAACCACCAAAAGCTTTTTGAACCCAGTCCAGCTGGTTTACTCAGGTCACATGATGAATACAGGCTTAATCCTCATCCTGATTGAATGAGGTTTTGTGCCATTTATCGTAACTATTTTCTATAGCATTAATTGCAAACCTAATAGCCAATCAAACAGAAGCTATTTATCTGAAAATTGGTCTTTTCCATGTGATAATAGGGTTAAGGATATCTGTAGGCTAGTGTGCTCATAGAATAAAATCTAGAATAGGATATCTAAAATGACGAGCATACTAAGAATTTGATTCATTCTTCATCAATCTAAAATAAGACAGCTAGTACATACACATTTAAGTAAACAATAAAATCCTTTAAATACCCAAGAAAGCCAAAACCAGGGTAAAAGAAGTCAAGAACCATGTGGTCTTGGAGGATTATAATAAATTATACACCCACAATCAATTCCTGCACAAGGGAAAAGCTTGAAAAGATTTACGTACTTTGGCTGAGTACTGGGATGCTTGGACAGAAGGGATTCCAAACTATCTAGTCTGGTCCCAAGAATTGTTATCTTCCTCCTGATAGCAGATGTATGGCGTTGGGTTTCAGGGCCAGATGGGGGCAAAGAACCCCTTTCAGAAATCATAACAGTAATATCATCAGCAAGCTTAGAAGCTTCATTGAACTCCTTCATCCATGGATCCACAGAGGATGCCATCACTGAAAAAAAAATGTAACAGATCTTAACTGACAAAATCCTGCTCTTTCATATTAGATGGCTAAATCTATCACATTATCGAACAAGAATTACTTAAATTAAAACAATTTCAAAAAATAAGCAATGAAACTAAAAATTAGAGGCATATGACTTTAAAATGTGAAAACCAACGTTGATCATAAGAAAAAAGGGACATCCTCGAGAAGATGGCCAAAGCAAAATGATCATGGTTGGCTAAAAGATATGCTAGTTGTTGTCATACATTCACTAATAAGTCTTCAAAACATAGTCCATTACTTGAGAACATAGAGGAGCCAAAACAAACACAAGTAGCAATGTGCCTCCACAATCTCCACAAATCTAACCCAAACTTTCAGGAATAGAGAATGACTTATTCCTGCCAAACATGATGTTTAATAATCTTCCAAGCTCTGTTAGGGATACCAAGAGAAACCATTGTCCAAAAGAATGCTGATCAAACATGTTAAGTCCATCCCATGGTTCCATGAACTCAAAGCAAGTTGCAACAAAATAAGTAGATGATCAGATCTTGTCATCGTATCCAAGTAGATTCCATGCAACAAGCTAAGATTGAACAACCTTCTTAAGGAAAGCTATCATGCTTTTGCTATTGGTTGATACCTCATCAAGGTCACTTCAGATAAGCCCCCAAGTACCTCAACCTTCTCAATCACAGATTATCATAAACCCAAGCATCACTAACCCTAGTGAAAAGCCTGCAAAACAAAGATAAAAATGTCATATGGCATACCACTTATTAAGCTAAAATTTAACTCCATCAACCTATAACCTACTAACTTTGAACTTGCACCTAAAGAATATAAGGGGGAGGGGAAAGGAAAAGAAAAGGCTTCACTTTCCAAACTTGCTCGAGAGATTTAGCATCTAAAGCAATTATGTTTCACATCTTAGTATCTATACCTAACTGCTACTGAACAAAGACCTATATCTGCAGTGGCTAAATATTAACCAATAGTATGTATTATGTAAAGCAATCTATATCTAAAGATTTTTTGATCCGTGAAGTAGACCCCTTGCTCTTGCAAGCCTTTTGATTGGACAATCCCATCTCATCTTTCTACAAAAAAACTAACCTTGATTTCTTTCATTTTTCAAGACAACTGTTGTAGGCCTCAAGCATGGAATAATTAAATAGTGGATATTTAGGGGAAAAATATTGAACTAAAGTGATTTTACCATAGAAAAAGAAAAATCATTTTGCACTCTTTTCACACCTGTATTTGTTTAAATGCACAGAAACATTTATATGGAATACAAGGTTGGTGAACCTAACTGGTTAATTGGCATCTCAATGGAGAAATCCAATTACAGCCCACCAAACCTGCTCCAGCAGGTACTTTTCACTCATTTAAATCTCGATCTCAACCAGAGGATTGCTTCTGATCTCAATCAGAGGATAACTGCTAATACTAACTCTTGACCTCATCACTCATCCAATGCAAAGCAGAAGAAAATGATGATAAATATGGTTTGCAAGTTTGATCCAAACCCATTAACCCAGCTTGACTCAGTCTTAACCACGAAACCTGATATGTTAGTTCTATAGGTTGGGTTTTGGGTCCGGGATGGCTGACCTGTTGAAAGGTTAAGTTGGGGTTCGATTGAGATTTTATGATCCATCAGGTCCTTGTTATGAAACTTGGATAATATATAAACATTAATGCTTAAAATCCCTTCCTTAATCTCCATTCCTTTCCGTTCCACTCCTCTCCCAGTCTTCCCTTTCCTCCACCTCCTCTCCCTTCTCATTCTCTTGTCGCTACTCTTCCCTTGTCCTCTCCTCCCTCCTCTTCCTCCTTGCTCTCTTTCAATCCCCTTGGAACAAGTCTACTTTCAAACTTTCTTTCACTTTAGGATATTTTTTTCAGGTGATTTTTCATGCTAGTTTTAGAGTCATTTTTGACAACATATAAAAGTCCCCCTTTAGATATAATTTTGGATTGGTAAGCCATGAAGGCAGTAGGATCTAATTTCAGGTAGATTTTGGTGTAGAAAAATTCAAGCCTAAACCATGGGATATGATCTACAAGCTCTAAAATGTTCATGTACAAAAAGTCACATGCTTTGAAGACTCCAAGCCCATGAATCACGACCCCTCAAATTTATAGGTCATAATGGCATGATAACATGTGTTGATCTCGGGAAGACTTGAAACATAGGGAAAAGGACACCCCAAAATGGCGCATGTTGTACATCGGCATTTTAGACCTCGCAAATCACATTCAACAGTCTAAGGTTTGCCATTTTCAATACCCAACATTAAAACTTTGCAGTGCGTGTAAAAGGGAAAATAAACTAGGCTATTCTCCAAAAATCCCCTTCTTTACATCCAACGGGTTAATACGAAGTAGAGGGTGGGAATGAAATCCCATCTTTGTCTAAGTCCTTACATACCCAAACCAACTGCAGACTATCTTCTAGATAGATTCCGCAAAGAACACCAGAAACAAGCATTCTCATCTCAACAACATCCACCAAAACCAAATCCGTATAGCCATTTCCAACATCCATTTAAATTGCAACCGTGAGATATTACATACAAAGATTATAATTATCAAGAATATCGCAATACAGCTATTCAATTCGACACATGCAATTCAAGAAACCAATTACGAAACAGCAACCGGTATCAATTCACACGAGAAAAGAGAGAACTATTTCGAGCAATCAAGTAACCCTAAAGATCAATAAATCCATCAACCAATTGGTCAGAGATGAGACGAGAACCTGAGAGAGCTCGAGATGCCGCGATAAATTACGGAAGGCGATCGATGGTGGTCGGCGAATCCGGAGGGGAGGAGAAGATCGAGTTCGAAGGGGGGAGGAGCCGAGGTGAGAAGCCGAATGGCTTCCGCTCGCCAGGGGCCCCAGATCCGACGAGAAGGGAGGCATGGCTACTCGTGAGGGAAACGTTTTCCCATTTGTTGCGGGTCGGGTTCGAGAAGGAAGTTTCACGACCCGTTTTGGCTCCTCCCATCTTTCGTCAATGGTTGATCGTGTCGGGTTTGCGGGCATCGACCCGGTCGACGTCAGCAGGCCGAAGCCCGTGGACCGAGCAGGCTGGCTTTGACCGCTGGATGTATCACCTGCGTCGCAAGTTCGTTGGAAGAAAACTTTACATGAAAGCTAAATTTTTTGTGCACCTCGGGGATGTCGAGTGCGCTTTCTCATCCGATCAGATGATATAGTCATTATTTTTTAATATATATTTAATATCTATCAATCAATTTTTTTATTTAAAATTTTTATATAATAAAAATATTTTTATTTTTTAAAAAATTATAATATTTTATATTTATATTCTGCATCCATAATATACACAAAATATTATAATTTTTTTAAATAATAAATATTTTTATCATTCAAAATTTTTAAACAAAAAAATTGATCCATAAAAATTAAATACATGTTAAAAAGTGGTTGGATAAAAATATCCCTCTCATATTATGATATCTTAGATCATATTATGACATCTTGGAACATAATTTTTTTCAAAATATAAAGATATTTTCATCATATAAAATTTTTTAATGAAAAAATTGATTTGTAGGTATTAAATACGCATTGAAAAGTGATGACTATGCAGACTAATCGGATGAGACGGTACATTCCACATCGGATTTTTTTCACCGCTTGTGGTGCACAAAAAATTTCTCAAATAGGAAAAGATAACTACTCTGGAGCTTAATTATGGTACCGAGACTCAATTGGCAAGATATTTTAATTTTCCTTATGAATAGCCGTTTAGATATTTAAAATTAGGTATATATTATTGGCAATAGTATTACTGGCAAAATCACTGAAAAAATACTATATTAGTATTATAAATTTAAAAATTTTGTAACCAGCTCAACGTACCGTTGTTTAACTTTATAACCATCACAACATATCATTGTTTAACCACTAAATATAGTATGCTAAGTTTACTCAAAAATTTTTCTATAGCACAGAGAGCTAATTAATTTTGCTGTATTGATTGTATCAAAAAATATTATTATAAATTTTTATTATATTCTTATAATCTTGACATATTTTATACCACCAATTATACAAGATCAATTAATTTCAAATTTATTTTGCATGCAAATTTCATCCCTTCAAAATTATTAAATAATTTTAACTTTTTTAAAAATATAAATTATTGAATATAATGAAATATTATTCTACACCTGAATATTATCAATCCAATCCTAAATCGACTTCTAGTTGAACTAACAATATACCCACACTCAACTTTACAAAAAATAAAAAAATACTATATTTTAATCCAATCTCGACTATATATTTTCAAACCCAACTTGTAGGATAACGTTAAACCCCAAGCAAACTAAAAATTCATAAATAAATTATTTATTATTAAAATTTAAATATAAAATTAATCAAAAAATAATTAATAATTTTAAATTATTTTTTTAATTATCAATTTTTTAATTTCATATACCCGGAGCTATCAACTACTTTTATAGTGATGTTTTTCAAATTATATATAATAATTTAAATATTTTTATATATTTAATATAGAATTCTAAAATTAATTTTAAATTAAAAAAAAATTGCTCAACATGGTGCGTGGAGTCATGCGGGCTGATAGGTAGATGGAATGAAATAAACTTCCTTATTTTCCTATTTTCATAAGGTGCCCATCTCTCCTGGGCATCCCCTCGAGTCCGGAGTCGCGTTCACGTTTCAACCCCTCCGCCGCCCTCAACGCTTCTATCCCATCTCCTCCGCTTCTTCCTTTACCACGAACACACCCCCCTCCTCTCTCTCTCTCTTTCCGCCCCCTCTCTCTCTCTCACACACACACACACGCACACCCCTCTGGAAGTCAGGGAAAGATTCGGATTTTGATTTGTTAAGGTTTGACTTGGATTTTTCTTTTTTCTTGTCACTAATTTTTGATCCATTCTTTGATTCTTTTCTGTTTTTTTTTTTTTTTTTTGGTTTGATGGGAGCCAGATCAATCTTCAGCGCTGAGAAGAGGAGGAAAAGCCGAGAGTTGGGTCCGGAAGGATCAAAGAACATGACACTATAATTTCGTTACTTTTGTATTAGATTGGTCCTTCTATCTATCATTTTAAGAGATCTAGGCTTGAACGCATCGGTTCTTATGTATCTGAGGTGGGCTTTGAGGAGCTTGAGCTCAAGAACGAGATTTTTTGGCCGGAGACCTGAAAGTTTTTTGATGGAGGCTCGTGTTGGAACGCTGCTGAGTGGATATGCTTCTAGTTCGATCTCGAAGGTACGATTTTTCTTTGAAATTTGTATGTTTTCAGTTACATTTCTGGCTGAAAGCTGATAAAATATGCATGGTAGAATAGTTTGCTTATGTACATATTTTTATGGACTTGAATTGTTGCGCGGCTTGGAAGAGAAATCTTGTTTATAGATGGCAGTAACTATGCATTTATAGTTGATAGGGAGCATTTTTTTCGTTCCTTGTCATGTGAGACTGTGGATTAACATTGTAATTCAGATGTTTGATTGGGCCAGACCACCATTATGGTGAACAGCATCTTTTTTCCTTTCCAGTCATGTGGAATTGTTGATTAGCTTTCAAAGTCAAGATAAGAACTGAAACAAGTCAAGAGGACAACTTCTGTGCTAGCTAAATAACTGACCTGGAGGGGATTTAAACTCATGACTCAAGAATTTTAACTCTTATACCATTTTGACAAAATGTTTGATGAAAAGCTTAAGCTGTCTGGGAACGGATCAATGAATATAATGCTTAACAACAAGAAAAAATAAATATATCAAAACAACATAAGATATAAGTGACAACGAAAAGCAGGAACATAGAGAAAGAGTATAGGTAGAGGAGAAAATGATCAGATAGAGGGAGGAAAACTGGCTGAACCTCATTAAGGCTCTTTTTAATTTAATTATCCAGTAAATCTTAATGACTAGGAAATATATATATTTTTAATCCTATTCTTAAAAGGACTCATAATCTCATGTGCTACATATCATGATACTAGAAATCTTTCAACATAATTTGAAGATCTTTAGCTGGCTGATCGTGTCTTAAGTGTTTTGTTCAGAAATGAGTACTTGTAGCCATTGCGCTCCTCTCTGATTCGAGAAAAAAAGATGCCCAAGAAGGGTATGGCACACCTTTAGTGATAGGATCCAACATTGCATTGCATCAATGAGTTTACCAATTAAATCAATCACTAAGCACCCTGATTTTGAGATTGGTGTTATTCACCCACACTACTTAGTGGGTACTGGATACTATGATGAGAATCATTGTTCATGATGGCATGTCAAGAGAGAACACTGATGCAGCTGCCTGAAGTCAGATGATGACAGTGCATAGTTGGCCATGGCACTGGACTCTAATCTTCCACATGATTCTCTTGTTGTATGGTGAAGAATCCACAGAGGACAACATAATGGTGCATTAGTCCAAGGCCTATAGGATGACTAAATGGGTGCAAGAATCAGCTCACCAGCACCCGATCGCTAGTTGAATTAAAGATGGGCTTGTTTTGCAAGATCGACAAGTTAGGAGGTATTTTGAACCCCATTCAGCTGCACGAAGCACCATTAGAACATATCAGACCATCAGACACAATGGAATGTTTGGATGCAGGTTGCTCTCCAAAACTTTCAAGAGAAACATAATGGTGCATTAGCCCAAGGTCTATAGGATGACTAAGTGGGTGCAAGAATCATCTCACAAGCGCCCCAGTCACTAGTTGAATTAAAGATGGGCTTGTTTTGCAAGATCAACAAGTTAGGAGGTAATTTTGAACCCCATTCAGCTGCAAGTAAGCACCATTGGAACATATCAGACCATCAGATACAGTGGAATATTTGGCTGCAGGTTGCTCTCCAAAACTTTCAAGAGAAATTTTGTGGCAATTAGAGAGCTTTAGGTTAATTAAATTCTTTTTTGGCACCAAATTATCTTGAAATATCTGAGGTTATATTGGGTAGAATGAGAGATTGAGTGTCCTTTGGGGAATAGGAAACATTGTTTTCTAATTATATTAGTATTTTGAAATAGTTATGTATGTAGGGTGATGTAGTTTAAAGCAAGGTTTATAATCTCAGTACTGGACCTACACCAGTAGCATGTTGGTATATTCGATATGAGGGTCTGTGTGGTGTAATGACAGCCGGTATGCCCCTCATACCATATAGGATCAGTACCAGTAAGGTATGGTCTGCACCGGTATTGCGCACCTTGGTTTGTTATTTTGATTAAGAGAAAAGATATTGGCATTTGGTCGGTCCCCTTGTTCTCCCTCTATTTGATCTTTTCTTCTCCGATCTATCTCCCAAATTCCTTTGCTAGTTTCATTTTCTTTTGCCCCTCTGGCTTGTTAATTCAAGGCCCTGTTTGCTTGGGAAATTGGGATGCATTAACCCCATTTCACCCAATTGGAATTCCTAGGTTGTTAAGGATTGTTGATCATAGGCAAAGTTATTTCCTGGAATTCATAATTATTGGGGATTACTTATTCCATGAGGGATGGAATTTGTCATTCCTGAGAGGAGGAGGAATTTATTGTTTCTACTTTTTCAATTCAGACTTGGAAGTCTTAATGCTACCACCCAAAATCGAGGTTTATCCCAAGTATCCAGAATATTGATGAGTATGAATACCTATTCCAGAGTTTTGAAACTAGTGTCATCCTTATATTTTTGCAATTTGCCTTTCTTGCTGCTTTTTATAATTTTGATATTGATTTAGAAAACATATTTCATTTGAATCAAGGGACCGCTGCTTCTCCCTTCTGTTCACTCCTTCTGATACATTTTGTCCGATTCTATTGAAAAAATCATTGGAAATATAGTTTGTATTGATATTTTTGCAAAACCAGCTCTTGGCACTGGAGACTGACTTACACGTAAAATGCAGGCCCTCTCAGATTCCTGTAAAATTTTTAAGTTCTGGTTTCCTAACATCCTAAGAGACCATCAGAAACAACTTGAAGATTTATATATCCTCTTGGATCTGTGTAGTAAACAAGAAAACCTTTCCTGCTTTCTTTTTTATAAAACAATAGCAACGTGCTTAGTTAAAACTAAGCCCTTAATCTGTTGACCCTTCCCCTGCATCACCGGTCATCCAAAAATTTATTATGTCAGCAAGATGAGGTAGTGAAAATGTTATTGCCATGTGAATTTGTGATAGTTGCTCGTGTCATATCTTGTAGCAGGACGACGTATGTGTGATGGCAATGATTACTTATTATTGGTTTTAATTTCCATTCGACTTCAGAAAAAAAATTATGAAACTGGTTTATCAGTAACTGGGGTTTCATCTTTCAGTTAGAGCAACTCTCATGTCACTCAATGTGCTTTAAATGTGCAATACAGATGGTGTCCATATGAAATAGTGTTTTGGTTTACACTGCTTATTCACTTCCTGAGATTTCCAAGCTTAAATGTAATGATAGCATATTATCACATAGGTTATTTGCAAAACCAATCCGTAGTGGGTTATTGTGGATACTTGGCAGGCAAACAAAGTTAAATCAATGTATTCACCATGCTCTGCTTAAACTAATTTTGTTCCAATCCTGTATTTTCTAGACAGATCAGACGTAGGCATTTCCATCCTCTGTTTAAGGGTGCAGACTGCTTCTGGATCTCCCTATGCATTGTTGTCACCCTTTGTGTCCGCTGGGTGCTGATGTAACAGTTTTGGTTCTAACAAATAGTAGGATTGTATTCTTGTGCCCTTAAGCATATTGGTTGTGACTTGTTAGTTGATGATTAGGCAAAAATGGCTATTCTCATTGAACCACTGGTTTGATGTGCTCTTGACTTTTCTAAGGGAATATCTTCGCCTTCTCTTAACTTGGATGCTCTAAGATGATTCACCATTGCAGCTTAATGGAAGAGAGCATGAATTAAAATCAGTTTTGGCCTGCAAGGGTGTTATAGATGATGTTCAGGCATCTTTTTTACTGCTTCATTTAGGTTGGGAATTCTGCATACAAAGTCTTCTAGGCATTACAAGCTCGCTGGTTGATCCCCCCTTGAAGCCATGCAGATTTGGTCAACAAGCCCTTGGTCCTGGCTGAGCTGAATGCATATTCAATTATAGGATATATCCACTTAATTTTTTACCTTTAGCTCATTGTAAAGCATATGAGTCAGCATTATGGTTGAGAAAGATGTGGGGGCTCCACCTAGGATTTTCTTAAAAAGCAACTGCATTGTCAATGGTATTTTCTCTTGGTTAAATTATATGCCAGACTACATTACTGAGTCAATCATTAAATAATAACTTATTTGCAGCGGTAGATAGGATCCAACTTTATTATTTATGATTCTTTAACATTTAGTTGTTTTACCATAAGCTATCTCAAACTGTTTGTCTTTATTTTCCTGCATGGCTGCATCTAGATCGAAGAGAATCATTTCTTCTATTTCTGCTAATATTTCACTTAAGGATGCTTTCATTGTTTGTATTAGTATGTCTGCTAGCTTGAGGAAGATATCTCATATTTTCTATGCATGTCTAGGAGTAAAGGGCATAAGCATTTCCATGATTTTGAATAACCTTTGTAGAGTGGATGAAATTTGTTCAGCTTGCCAGTCTTTTTATTCAAAATAGTTCTATGCTATGCAATTTTAAGTACATGAAGAGGATTCCATCTATTGTTTTTCTATAACTTTTGATGCTCCAATATGCTTATGAAGACTTATTGATGCGTCCATTACCTTTGTGTGGATTAGTAGGCATTGGGTTTCAGAGAATCGTTATTTTGGGGTTCACGTGGCTTACATGACATCAGATATCAGATTGATCAAGAGCGGAACACTCTGGCTGAGGTAGTTACTCTACTTTGTCATTGTTATTTCATAACTGATCCGACTAATGTGTTTGTTATATGGATTAAATTAGAAGTTAGATAGAAAAGAAATAGCCAGTGTAGTGCAGAAGTTTGACATAAAGTACGGTATCTGCAGCTTGCATTGAACACTTTTTTTTTTCCTTTTTGTGGTACTGATTATGCTATCAAAGGATAACATGCCATATCATCTAATAAAGTACTGAAAAATGCTGGCTGGAGAGTGGCGTGGTTGAGGACAGGAGGCAGTAGATGTTTATGAATATGTGTGTGTGAGAGAGAATTAAATACCATGTCCCTTTTTTTAATTAAAATGGCACATAGTAAACATTTACGAAAAGCTGTATCTAGGAACAATGTAGATGCTGGAGATTTCGGCTCCATCCAATTGACTAGATACCATTCTCAGCCTTCAATGGTTTACTATATTACTGGATACTCCAACCATACTATCCTTGCATGACATGGTATCCTCCTTGAGATGTTTTACATGGACATATATGTAGTGCTGGACATGAATGTTGTAAATATTGCAAACCAGGCAAGTATGTCATGCATCACAACTTTGTCAAAGAAATCAAATGAGACATACCAGAGTGGGCTAACCTTTTTTTCTATCCAGCATATCTTCATCTATGAACTAAATAAATACAAAATGGGAAGAACCTTTATTTGTTTTCACTAGTCAGATTCCAGCATCTTTTTTTGTCATTTTTCTCCCTTAAAGGGCTACATTACTGTCATGTGAATTCTTTTGTCTTATTTCTTCCAATTATGTAGGATTTCTCAGCTCTTCTTTTTTCTTAATCCTTTATTCGTAGTTCCCTGTTGTTGTTGTTTCCTGCCTTCCTTATGCATTCCAAAAGATGATCTCAGTGTAGCACTTCATGCAGTCAGATACTCCTTTCCTGAGTAACATAATTTATCATGTATTTTGTATGCCTAATACAAACCTGCGAAAGAATGATTTATAACAGCCCGACTAATGCATATAAGGGATAATTTGTGTATCAAAAATCATTTAATTTTTCATTGTAATACCTGCATACACCTGATGATACTTGCAAGTATTGATAAGCAAAAACTAAATGATTCTCATGCTTGGATAGATCATTTGTTTTTATCAGGAACCTTTGGATCCATTTTCCCTTGTTGCTGATGAATTGTCCATTATTGCAAATAGACTTCGTGCAATGGTGGTTGCCGAGGTATGTGGTTTACCATGTTTTTTCTGACTATTCATGCCATTTATTTTATTTTTCTAAAGTAGTTTCCTAAAGATATACCATGTTTGGTGCATGACAGGAAGTGCAATTCATTTTAGAAACTTACTTTATGATTATGATTACCGGATGCTATGTTTCCTACAGGTCCCAAAGCTAGCATCAGCTGCTGAATACTTTTTCAAAATGGGTATTGAAGGAAAAAGATTCCGTCCTACGGTAAAGTCTTACCAGCTGAATATTACAATCTGTAACATATTCTGAAACAAAATGTCTGTCTACCTCATATGCTTTTAGTAGCCTGCTGTATGCTTCATTCTGTTTTACTTATCTGTTATGCATTATATATCATTTCTGTTTATTCCTAAATCACAAGTGTCAAGAATAATGTCTGTACAACCATATTAGTTTATTTACTTTATGGTTGATGAAAAGAAGAGCCTGATAAATCATGTTGGTAATGTTCATTTAGCTTCTTACCCATTCTCAGTGATGCATGGATTTGCTGACTAGCAGTTTTTACAGGTCTTGTTGTTGATGGCATCAGCTTTGGATATGCCCCTACCACATTCAGTTGTCGATGGTGTGTTTCATAGCTTACCAAATGAATTGCGTTCAAGACAACAGTGTATTGCAGAAATTACTGAAATGATTCATGTTGGTGGTCAAAAACAACACCTTGTGTTTGCTCTTCCTTTTATGACATTTATCCTTGTGACTTTTTATTGTTGGTGTTTCATCTTTTCTTCCTGAAATTTGCTCAGTACATATATCTGCAGGCCAAAATTTGTTTTCTGCTATCATTAATGAGCTTCTTTGTGCTAGGTGGCTAGCCTTCTTCATGATGACGTCTTGGATGATGCAGAAACAAGGCGTGGTGTTGGCTCATTGAATTTTGTTATGGGAAACAAGGTATTGCATTGGCTTTACTTCTAATGCTTATGATATTATGATACTAATGAACAAATTTAAATTTCTTTAATATAATTAGGGACTAATCAATGGTCATATAAAGGTAACTAGTAGTCAAAAGCGAGACATGAGTTTATGACTTACAAGCATCACATATTGACTTTTTGTATTTAAGGCAGACAAGGCACATTAAGTGTAAAATGTTAAATCTTGTACAGAAATGAAAAAATGATGGATCAAAAATTTGGAGAGAGAGGTTAAGAGTGTTTTTTTTTCCAATTTTACCAGTAGTCTCAATCTATAACACATAAAGTTTTAGCAAGTAAATAAGTTTCTTTTTCCATATGGGCAAAATGTCCTGACTCAGGCCTAACCAGTGTTACTGGGACACGGCATTTTTGGGGACTTGATATGACACTACATATGGCTTGATGTACCGTGGATATGATATGCAACCAAAGCAGTTTCCACAGCTCACATATCATTCAAATTGTTGATTCCAAAGACTGCAATCAATGATCGAGCTCATCTCCCGATCTAACAGATAACTTAGATAGGCTTTTTTTGGCCTCTCACATCTCATCCATCCACTCCTTGATGGAATGGATGAAGAAGAGAAATGAAGGAAGAGGTGAAGATCAGCAAACAGGGGAAAAAAGTGAAAGAAAAAAATAAAAAATAGAAAGAAGAAAAGAGCAAAGAGGGGATACGACATAGCGGTGACCATTAAAAAAGAAATAAGTGCAAAGAAAAGAGAGAAGAGGAAACAGGGCATGCCATCCATTACCCATCCTCCACATCTAGCAGCAGTCTTCTGTTCTTCTACCCACTAGCCCCATACCCCTAAACAGGAGCTGTTGGGAATTGAGATATATTATTCTTTTCTTTCTCTAATTTGAGGCTATTGGAATACAAAATATTTATTTTGTCTTAATAATGTAATAGATATAGCCATGTTCCTGTATTCATACTTCCTTAGATCGCCATGTTATGTTCTTCAGTACACTTTGACACTTGACAATCTTGTCAAATGTCCAGGTAACACGGGCCTTGACTCGTGTTTGTCAATATACTGTATAGTATATATGTACATACACATGTACTTATGATTTTTTTTTTTTTAAATTTGTTAATTGGTGAGAAGATTCCACCCAGTTTTTAAGTTGCCTCAAGACATAAGAAAGCTAAGTTATATCTCAGAGATGTATCTAAAGCAAAGGAACAATTGGTTGAAGTTATAACAACTGATATGTGATTTCATGAATGATATACTATTTGATGAAAGAGTTATTTGCATCTAATGTCAGACTTAATGGAACATGAGATATACTAGTTGTATTGCACAAGTTTTTCATTTTGCAGTAAAATCTGTGATGCTATGTAAGCTGGCAATAATAATTCCACTTTGATGCTTTTTGCAAATCAGGTCTTTTGAAAGATCTCTCTTAATGAAAATAATGTGTGATAATTTCTAGACCTTATAATGTTACCTTAAGTGATTACTCACTATATGTTTGCAACGAAATTCGAATATGACGATAATTCACGTGGAAAACTATTTTGGATCTACAAAAACTTTATAGCTGTTGAGGTTATTTAGTTCTTCTTTTACCTTGCACGTGTAATTTCTACTCATTGAATGTTTTATGGCACATGCCACCTTAAGATCACCAACTATTTTTCAGAAGAATTTCTTCTGATCTGATACATCAGCTTAGTGTTGTTTTCACAAGATTTATATCACGACTCGTATCTTTTTAAAAAAAATGAGAAGATAGTAAATATTGTGATTTTCTTGGTTATGTAGCTTGCTGTGCTAGCAGGAGATTTTCTGCTCTCCAGAGCTTGTGTTGCACTAGCATCACTGAAAAATACAGAGGTATTTGACCATCTAATTCTGTGAGCATATCTTGCATAATGCTTCTGGTAATTATTTTGCAATTTATTCTTTTGTATAATTTTAGTAAAATCTTAATCGTATATCTGCAGGTTGTATCATTACTTGCAACTGTTGTGGAACATCTAGTTACTGGTGAAACCATGCAAATGTCAACCACATCTGAGCAACGTTGTAGGTACATAATTTCAATATGTACAATATAAAATCTAGTTTCTACTCCCACCTCCCTTCCTTTTGGTGGGATCTTGCAGGATGCCTAAATCCACTTTCTTACCACTCTATTCCTTACCGACTTTTGATTTCTCAATGGGTTGTGTTTAGTACACATGATGGTGAGATTTGTTTCCTTTCTTGATTAAGATAAAATCATTTCATGTGGCTATCATCTGGCTTTACAGCATGGAGTATTACCTGCAGAAGACATACTACAAGACAGCCTCATTAATTTCAAACAGTTGCAAAGCTATTGCTCTCCTAGCCGGGCAAACTGCTGAAGTTTCGATGCTTGCTTATGAATATGGCCGAAATCTGGTTTTTTATTATCTTAATCATTTGAAGTAGCATAGTGTGTCCATGTTGTCTATGCGTTATGTTCTGTCGATTCAATAGTTAATTAAAGTACTAGTATGGTCTCATTTCCAGGGTCTGGCATTTCAGTTGATAGATGATGTTCTTGATTTCACTGGCACATCAGTTTCACTGGGAAAAGGTTCTTTATCTGACATCCGCCATGTAATCTTCCTTCACCTAATATTTTAATTTAGTATCCGGATATAAGCTGCTTATTCTTTCTTCAAAATGAATCACCATTATCCATTTTGAGTCATTATGACATCCGTGAAGAAACTGTAGTAACTACCAAATAAATTCTTTGAAATGTATTTGTCAACATTATTAACTAGTGCTGTGTGAACCTCAAATAGCTATGATTGATCTTGTTGGTTATATTGGCTGTATATACCATTTAGTTGTGCCATTTTTTATCTCCTTTTCCATGCTAACACCAATGCTTTTGATGCAATGATCGAAATGGACTTTTCATCCAGAAAGAAGAATAACTTGTTGATGTTAAGAGTTGGATGTTGTGAAGGAGAAATCATAAAAGTATAATAAAGAAAGTGTTGGACAAATAATTAATGAACAACTTATTGTTAGTATGGAGATGGTGGAGATAATGAATGTTATACTTGCAAATAGAATTTTTTATAAGTATTGTAAGACAGTAATGGGATGAGAGATACCTACTTTAGTATGGAACAATGCTGCTATCGGATCGGCGGAATAGACAAAAGCCACAGCTGAAGCTTTGACTTGGTCAGTTGGATTAACGGCTGGATTTGGACATAAACATGTATAGGAGTTATAAGAGGAGATATAAATTAACAAGGATAGGGAAAGAGCGTATCAAAATGTTCACGGATAAATGGGGTCAAAAAATAATACTTTAGTCTACATTGGTACTTAGTAGATGAGTTAGTGCTCTTAAATTGCAATTAAGGTCTTAAGCATCTAATAAGTTGATATTGTCTGCTTAAAGTTTTGAGAAATAAAAAATGTACATGAAAACAGGTTCAATGTTGTAGAAATGAGAAAGTTAAGATGGATATATGGTAAAACTAAAAAGCTTAAAATAAAAATAAAAATGGATATATTAGATGAGCTATATAAATTGCACAACTTGAGGACAAAACCTAGTTCTACCATACTAGAATTGTGTCGTGCTGGTACTGAACCAAAACTCAATATGCGAGGCCTATCGAGTCTCGGTACACCAAACCAACACCTATGTAGGCATATCGACATTGTATTAGCATGGTCCTGGTCTGGGGTCCAGTATCAATATTGCAAACTTTGGAAGAAAACGATGAAATGTTGATTAAGATGGTATGGAAGTGTACCGGTTCTGAGATTGCAAACCTTGAAACAAAACGATAAAAAGTCAATTGAGATGGTATGGAAATGTACAACGAAGATCTGAGGAGGCTCTAAAGAGAGGTAATTCAATTTGTATTCAAGGTGGTAAGAAAGAGAGGAAGACCTAAGATAGCATGGATGGAGGTTGTGAGGAAGGATATGAAGAAACTTGGATCATAAATAGGAATACTTAGAGAATGAGGATGAGGTCCCATCAAACCAACACCAAATAAACAGGAAACACCTTGATGATTATGATTCTGATTATGAAATTGACCTATCAAGCACTTGAATATATCTTTTGTTGAATTGATCAAGTACATCCTATATCAATAAGATCTCGAGCAAGGTTCACTTTCTCGGTACTAGAATCCGTTTGGTCCCATATTGGTATAGCATTGGTATGCTCGATATAGAGATTGGTTTCGTGTATCCTGTATCAAGTCTTAGTTCGGTGCTGGTACGGTATGCTTGATACAGGGCGGTACACAACTGTACAGCAAACCTTGATCTCAAGCGCTCTATTAGTCTATAGCGTGGATTCAAAACCTTAGGAACATCCTCTTATAGTTCTAACCTAGTGAATAGTTGTCAAGTTATGAGGGCACTTGCTTTCTTAGATTCTAGATTCTTGTAAAGGATCCTCATTTCTAGTCCTAGTAAAATGATTAATGAAGATTTCACATTAGAAATTGCTCTTATAGATAAATTTTATGTCATGGAACAAAGATATTTGTTATAAACTATTAATTTTGATCATTAAAAAATTGGAATATTAAGTTCCCTCCTTGACAATGACATTGCTAATGTGCACCCAAAAACTTCTTTAGGGTTTTATGACCTAGATCTAAAAGTAGAATGAGAAGGGAATGAACAAGGCTTACCTTATAGGAGCCCTAGCTAGTAGAGGAGATGAGAGAGATGAGGAGGGGGGAGAGAGTAGTGCATTGCAGAGATCTTGAGGGGAGATGAAGTTTTGGCAAATGGGAAACTACTTGTAAGACAAGCAATACTTTCAAATTCTCCAGGATGGTGGCTCTTCCAGTTTTTTCGTGAAAAGGATGCACCACTATCCTACCCTGTCTTGACACTTGGGATGGGGGATGTTTTGGGATCAAGATTTGTTGTGCAGGTACCGATAGCCGTTTCAGTCCGACGGCACGGTATGGTACGGCCTCGTACCGTATTGGACTGGCACGAATCGACGAAGGCAAAGAAAGCGAACCGGGAGAAGAAAAGTCAAAAGAGAGAGAGAGAAATAGAGAGGGAGGAAGAAAGAAAAAGAGGGAGGGGAAGGAGTCGGAGGGATCGTCAGATGGCCTTCGACTGGTCGCTGTGGCCATCGGATGGCGCAGTCCACGCGTGTAGCGCCACGGGCGTGAAACAGGGGTGACGCTCTTGTTTCACGGGTTTTTTTAAAAAAAATTGAAACTTAAGTGAAACAGACAAACTATTTGTCGGCTTCACTATTTTTATTTTTTTAAAAAAATTCAAAAAAATGAAGCCGGCAATCCGATTGCTGACTTCACTGATTTTAATTTTTTTAAAAAATCTCTTAAATAGTGAAGCTGACAAATCATTTGCCAGCTTCAATGTTCATCTTCATTTTTAAAAAGAATCGATGCGTGAACAGAGGCGACAGTCCCTGTTCCGCAGCCGCAACGTAGCCCACTCCGCTTCTGCCGTCTGATGGCCACGGCAGCCACCCAGAGACCTCCGACGGCCTCTCTGCCGTCACGTCTTCCTATCTTCAGTGGTCTCCCCCCTCTGTCTCTCTCGCTCGCTCGTTGCAGCAATCCCATTGGGCGAACCGAGCCGCAGCGGCTTTCACTACTCTCCAATGGCCACAGAGGGCCACCGTCGGCTTCCAGTGGCGTCCTTCAGTCCCTCTCCTCTCTCTCTGCCTCTGTTTCCCTCTCTTTCTTCCCCGGCACCGGCATGTGCCGTTTTCTCCGCTAGAACCATTCCGATTCTTCGCTGGTACGGTTCGGTACGCTCCGAACTGACCGGTTCGGAATGATTCCGAAAATCATGCTTGGGACATGCTGTGTGTGATTCTAGGACAATAATGAGATGATCCTGTATTGATATTTGTGGTGGTGCCCCATCTCAACATCTTATGGGATGCCCCACTAGGATCTGAATCGCTAGAGTCGAGTCCAAGGTGAAGGTAGTCAAGAACCAAGCTCTTTATCCATTCTCGGAGAAGAGATGTCGATGACACTTGGAATGACCAGAAATAGAGATGTTAGCAATATATAGTGCTTATGGGCCTGATTGACATGGGTAAAAAGAAGGTATGTATGAGAAAATAAAGCATCAAGTTATCAGATTAGGGGATAAATGAAGTCTATAGGTTTTGGAACCTAGCTTAGTAGGGAAAATTCTTAGGATAGTGTTTCTTGATGGGGTTCTTTGCTAGAGTTTCCAGCTGCAATGGAAGCTCCAAAGGGAGTTCAAAATCTTGCCATTATTAAAGTATGACCTCCTAGTTTTGTTGAAATAAGAAGATAATATTATGTCCAAACTAAAAGCTATGGTTTGTAGGACTAGATGTTACCATAAGAATTGGATGCTTTATTTTAAATCGACAAAGGAGGTGATTTGCAGTACTGTACTATAGATGCAGATGTTAGGCTTTCCGGTTATTGGGTTGGAAGATGATCCTTTAGATAGCATTAGCGGTAGGATGGCATTTATAGTAGATTTTCGCATTTCATCAAAAAAAAAAGCAACGCTTCCATATTGAGACAATGGAGAAGTTTTTGCAGCCATTTATCTATGAAAACATAAAAAGAGGTTCGCTTCATAGGTGGTAGAATAGGTCGGTTGCAAAATTCAATCTGCCAGCAACCTAGCAGGGGAAAAAGGAGGAAAATGGGAAGGTAGCGTTACCTACCATCTTGATATTGGATATGTCTATTGGTTTGACACCTATAGTTAGGAAAGGAGGGGAGGACCCAGTGTGGTGAGTAGCCACGAGAAAAAGCCCAAAAGCCTTGTAGCATGTTTGCCATCTCTCCTTGGCATTAGTGAAGGGGAACTTTGATTCCTTGATTGCCAAGTTCTCTATAAATTTGGGTATATTATCACAGCCCATAAGGGATGAATCAGGTGTTTGTCTATTAACGATCATTGCATGGAACTTGAGGTTGCGTAGGAGGGCCTCCATGTGGTTTATGATCAAATTGGCTGTAAAGCATATGATTAGAGGAAGACTCATTAGTATTGGCCAGCTTGTTTAATGAAGATTGATTGCAAGGCCTTAGCTACAAACCTCTTGTAGTATAAGATAGCATCATGCATGAGACCCCACTTACATATTGTTTGGATTGTGGGTACACGGGAGTTCACAAGGGGAAGGGAGGGGAGGGTAAAGAATAAACCCCTGTTTGGCAAAATTTTTTGAGAGGTAAAGGAGGGTAGAGAAGGGTTCTCTCAACCTCTCCGTACCCCTCACTTAATTTTCTATATCCCCCGATTTGGGGTGTGACGGAGGGGAAGGTTCGCGCTTAATTTTTATTTTCCTAACTTATCCTTAATAAAATTTTAAAATTACAACTAGACCATTACATACTTTATCTTTCCAACCGCCTCTTTGCTCTTCGCACAACTCAGAAACCTATAGCCGTCCTTTCGTCCACAGGCCGCTTCTCACGTAAATCCGGATATTACGATCTTTAAAAAGTAGATTCCAGTGACAAAGATTCACGATTTTTGTCAAAATATCACAAACATTAAATAGTACATCTATTAATGAGAAATGACATATTTGTCAAAATATATATAAAAGTTCTTCTACCCCTCTCTTAACCCCTTTATCCAAACAAGGATAAGACATGTACCCTTCTTTATCCTTTTCCTCCCTTTCCAAACAAGGGTTCGTTAATTCCCTTACCCTCCCCTCCCCTCCCCTCCCTTCCCCTCCATTACCCTCATCTCTCCTCCCTTTATGAACTCTCGTGTACTCTCAATCCAAACAAAGCGTTATGGGGAATAGGTGCATCATGGTCGACTCCTTCCATTTCTTTCGATCTAGCCATGCATACAAGGAGATGGATTATCTTGCTGACTGGTTGGTGGATGTGGATCCATTCCACAAACATGAATGTATGATCAGAGGCCTGATACCTTATTGGATAGGTGAGATGGTTAGTCCCTATTTTATTGGTTCTAATTTCTATAGACATCATTAACTAAGCTTTCGCCTTTGCTCACACCCCCAACACAAAGAAAGCACCCATATGTTTGAACATTTTATATTGGAACTAGTTTATATTTTATATTATATTATCTTTTTCTTTTCTTTATAATTATCTCGCTTAGTTAATTAGGATTCTTTGCTTTTTCCTGTCACTAATTGTTTGATATGCAAATGCAAATAATGCCCAACAAGTTGCATAATGGTTTTAAAAGTGATTGCACTATCCCGGCACCATGGGATTGCATAGTGCATAAATAGGTGGCTGCTTAGGTTTAGCATGGCGTAACATGGCATGTTAAAACATATAATTAAAACATTTTTTCCTAAAAAAAAGTTTAATAACTTTATTTAGTAATAAAAAAAGAAATCTCATTAATTAAAGTGAGTTGAGGCAACAAGCAACTCTATGTGAGACGCTTGAATACCAACAGACATGAGTTATACAATTTGCTTGTCTAACATGCATAATAGCATGGAGGTCCAAGCCAGCGCAAAGGTAACTGAAACAAGACATTAATGGACCACCTACACCTGCATAGGCTACTTAGGTATCTCCTAAGCTGTCAATCTACTTACAAGGTTCACCAAGGCGATTGAACACCAAATAGCATGGCCAAGAGGCTCCTCCAGCTGCCTAGACATTCTGGTTAGCTGCTTTGTATATTAGTGATGTTACACACCCCATCTTAATGAATGCTATGATTTCATGTCCACGTAAACAAACAATTTTGTAGATATTCTACTCATAATTAACATTTACATCCTACTTTTCGCACATATATCTCAAGTTGCCAAGAGAATTAACTTAAATTGATCAAAGATCCTCTATTATTTCAATGATAGGTGATAAGTACTTTCTCTCATTATAATCTTCATCTTTCAAACCTCATCATTGTATTCTAAATTTATGTTTTACTGCTATAGGAAGAATCAAACATCCTGGATGGTTGTACCCAAAAATTCTATCCATTGAAACCTAGAGAAGTTTATCATCATTTTATGTTAATTGGACTGAAAATCTGGTAAAATAGAATTTTTGACAAAGAGTGTATACTGCAATAACTTTGGATGTGGAGAGTTTGAACAAATTATTGGTGATTGGTTTAATATACTAACGTTAAATCTTTATGGATTTGAGCTTATATTTCGATACGTTTTAAGTTGTCCTATCCAAGGTTTGTTGAACCTGCTTGAATGGGGCAATATAGCCCAAATTGTACCAAGTAAACCAAGAATTGGAGCAAAACTGGACTCTAATTTGGTCGCATGTCCTAACTTGCCTGGACTAGGTGCTACCAACCAGTTCTACCTAGTTTTAGACAGTATTGACTGGATCCCCTGCATCCTCTCCCATGCAATGTCGAATCACTTGTATAAATACTCTGCTTCCCTCTTTGCTCCAAGGAAAAAAAATAGCATTGGTTTAGTTTTAGGCCCAAACTCTTCCCACGGTGATCTCTTCTTCCTTGTCCCTTGCCACTGTCCCTCTCCTTTCCCCACCCCCTCCAATCCCAACCTCATTATGCCTCTGCCTCTCCCATGAGATCTTGATCTTCAAGCCTCCCAAATCCCTCCAAAATCAAAACTTTTCTTCATTTTCTTGGAAGTCAAAGCTCCTGGAGGTGTTTTTAAAGGAACTCTCCATGATCTCTCTCGATCTGCCCTGATCTGCCTCCATTTAGCCTCAAAGAGATCTCCTTGATTTCTAGCACTTCAAGGCCCTGCTGGATGATGTTCCACCCAAAGCTGAGTGTGGCTCCTCCTCTAGGTTGAGAACATGGCTAATAAGTTCCACAAGCTTACTCTTGAGCTCTCCACTTTGCTGCATATTCTACCTTGTGTAGAGCTGTGTTGTGGAATATAAGGGATCAAGTGATGTAGGACCAAATTGGCATGGCCTGTGTTGTGTATGAGGACCCTGGGGATTAGATGGCATGGGGTTTGAAATCAGCTTTATTGCTTGCTGTCCAAGTCCTGGGAGCATGACACCCAAACATAAAACTGAATTTAGGGCAATGGTAGATCAAAAGAATATTTTGAAGTGAGGGAAGATGGTAGAAAGAGGTCCCTAACAGATTTAGGTCTAAATTGAAAACTCAGTTGTAGGGTTGCAATCAGATTTCAACAAATAATAATTGCAGAATCAAACAAAACATAACATACTGAATTTAGCAATGAACTAGAGGAATCGGTAGTGGAATTTAGAAGGAAAAATTTGACATATTTAAGCATAGCAGATTATAAAATAGAGATGAAGCTTGTTGACTGATGGCCAATTAAATAGCATAAACAGTAAACTATAAATGGTATAAGATGAATAGAGATGAAAACATAACTAATGGAGAGAATAGAAGTAATAGAGAAAGAAAAGAAATAGAAAAGAGAGGGGAGCGAAGGGCAGCCGAACCAGGCTCCAAAGAAGCAAGTTTGTCATTCATAAAAATTCTGCATACAATGCTTTTTTTAAGATGACTCTTTTTGGACCCTTCATACTAAGGGTCATTTCGTCATCCCGACACTTAGTATGCCCCCGATACCCTATACCATGTCAGTAGCGATATGGTCCATTGTTACGCCTGGTATGCGTCAGTACCAACTACTATGGCCTACCATGCTTTCCTATCTAAAATACATCAATTATAGAATTAAAGTACATAAATCAGACCTAAACAATTTTCAAACCAAGGTTCACAATCTCAGTACCTGGTACCAACTGGTACGTTACTAGTTCAGTATGACATAGGTTAGTACACTATGGTATGCAAACCATACTAGGATAGCTTTCGAGCTATTTTTTTTATTTTTTATTTTTTATCACTGTACAACTCGAAACAAGTCGGTACGGGACCTAATCCGATCAAAATAGTATTTTCATGCTGGTTTCGACTCGTTATGGTATGCCCCAAACCGGCAGTTTGAGGCAGTATGGAAAACATTGTTCTACACCAAATAAAATTGAAAATCTTGGATTATTGGGTTTTAATGCTCTAGGATCATCTGGTCATCGGTATATGGCTGGCATAGTCCAACATATTGTGTATTGGAACAGGACTGTAATTGTATTGAATAGGCACCTAGCTGGTACAATGCCTGGTAGCGGTGCAACCAACTTTGGTGATGTTAAATGTCTTCAAGTGTCTTTTGATGTTATCCTTGCAAAGATATCTGCATCCATATTTTCTCTTTTGTTTGAGAAAAGCAACAATAGAGGCTCTTGCTATTCTTCCCTTTTGTCTTCAAGGAAACTTGGCGGATTTTCTTGCAGCTGCCTGCCTGCCTCTACATGCGAACACATCACATTTGCATGCAATGGTTATTCAGGAATTATTTTATTATAAAATTCATGAGCCTACTACAAAGTGCAATGTGATTCATTTATATATATAAAACCTTATGAACACCAAGATATAATTTTTCAGAATCTGATTTTGCCGTTTAAGCTAATTTATCGCTATTTTGATATTCCTTTGACTTTTATTAATACTGATTATGTATTTGAAAATAAATAATATAAATAGGTCACTGTCTGCAGTCACTACTGACCCTGTCTGTGCAAAGTACTGACTTTTACTATTAGGGCCATTTGGCCATTTAGTGTTCTTTCATGGGTGACATCCTGAAAAGATACATTTCTTGAAGGTCTATCCTTTTTTAGAAGAAGAAGAAGAAATAATGGTGGAAGAAATAATTGAAGAGTCTTCCTAGGATATCCACTCCAAATTCATTTGTTCATATCCATTTATTAATACATTTTTTCCTTTAATAATTCTCTCTCTCTCTCTCTCTCTCTCACACAATAAACAGAATAGTTATACAACCAAATAATGGAATTGCACATTCCAAAGTTGTTGTACTATAATATGGATGTAGAGTTCAGTTGTAATCCATTCACCAAAATAGTGGAATTATGGGATGGAGATTGAATTTTTCTACTTGAATGATTTATAATTTGATGAGAATGTTTCTTTTTAATGTATGTCATAATAGAAGAGTATTTCTAGGTTTTTAATTTTGTGCTTCTAATTATGATACTACATGCACAAGCCCCTTACACTCCAGTTATCTACTAGCTATAGTGTGATGTGAATATAATATAAGTATTTGGCTGGTTTAATGTTACCTTTCTTAGGTTCTTCTATATTTCTTTCCGTGGTGGTTTTTAACCTAGAAGCTACCATGCCTCTGACAATTGCTGAAGGTTGTTGATTTTCTAAATTTATCCTGTGAACAAATGCTGGACTCAGTGAATTGATATGCCTTACATACATTGTAATAAATTGTATCGTAACAAACTTTGATCTTACAGGGAATTGTAACAGCTCCCATATTATTTGCCATAGAAGAGTTCCCTCAGCTGCGTGAGCTTGTAGAACGAGGCTTTGACAACCCTAATGATGTTGATGCTGTAAGTTTATGCAGCCTTGCAGTCATGTTTCATATTCCGGGCCCTTTCCCTTTTTATTTTTGCCTAATTACAGGAGACAATGGAATAATTTGAACCTACCAGTCAGCATCCAGCATGTCGGGGACTTGACATGTGTACCTACATAATCATGACAAACATGCAATATAATATCAACGTATTAAGTACTACTCTTTTGAATCAAAATGTGCTTGATGATTTGTTATCTTAGAATGTCGAATTCAATATGTTTATGTTCCTCTAGATGGAACAAAATTATTTCTGGACACAGTAATTGAATAATTTTCCTTTAAACAAACTTCAGGCTCTCGACTACCTTGGGAAGAGTCGGGGAATCCAGAGAACAAAGGAACTAGCTCAAGAGCATGCAAACCGTGCTGTGAAAGCAATCGAAGCTCTTCCTTACAGTGATGATGAGGATATCCAGATGTCAAGGCGTGCTCTTGTTGATCTTACTCATAGAGTCATCACAAGAACAAAGTGAAAACACCCATCCGCCATGCTGAGAAAGCCCACCTGTCTTCACCTATATTCTGAAAATCTGGATTTATTGTTGCCTTTGTTTCCTGTCAAATCATTGCCCATTCTATTCATACTTATCCCTTGGCTCTGAAGATCCAAATTGTCATGTAGTTCAAATTTATTGATTTTTCGCCATAAATTTCAGCTCTCATAGGTGTAATCTATTTATTCAGATAAACGCCTTGGCCCGTGGCTGTTTTTGGATAACCAGGTCTGAAGCTTCGTTTCTGACCTCCAAGAAAATATCATGCACCAATACGTGGCAGTAGATGACTTGTATCAGCTAAAATGGTTGTTTCTTGTATTTCACTGGGGAAAGACAGTTTGTACTAATTTGGCACTGAAAGATGCAGGACCAAGGGATGATTCTTTCTTCAGAATAGCAAGGTTGCGACATAACTACCAATCTTGATCTCATTTTTAGTGTTGAGTTGCACACTTCCCACGCTACACTGTGGTGGAGGGGCGTCAGCTCCACAGGGCAGCATGATTGCACATGGTGGAGATGCAGCATCTGTGGGTGTGACTGCACTGACTGTGGCGGCATGCTGTTGTCAGTTCCATTGGATGTCAGTCATGAACCAAATATTTCGGAGGATTTGATCATTTTAATTTCGATTTCAATCCATTTCAATTTGCATCTTGATTTCGATTTTCCTCATATTCGTATGTCAGTGAGTGCCAGAGCGGCGGTGTGCATGTGAGCTCTAGCCGCAGTTAGTGGTGCCATCTGCCAGAATGCTTTGGATGCCAGTTCTCTTATGCATCCGAATGCCGTGTGCAGTCAGCACGGCGGGACATTGAAGGTCCCAGCTGCATGCACTCATGGCTCCGCCGTCCACAGCCAGCATGGCCCAGCGGGCATCGTGCAGCCCTAAACTGTCCGGTGCATCCACGGCCCCATGGGAGGGGTGTTCCGATGTTAAACTTGTATTAAAGATCCCAGATATTTAATAGACTGATCAGGCCCTGCATCGCGTTTGACAGATGACACCACACGTGCTGAATCCTATTTTCAGAAAACTGGTGGCGACAAAGCCTGATCTGCATCTTGTATATTATCTCTACATATGGTAGCAACTCCCAAGGGTGTGACCGCACGCTTAAGCTTCTCTAATTTCCACTTCTAAATTTTCCTTCTTCAAAGAATGAAGATTCTGGCTTATTTTTAGTTACCGTGGGAGAGAAACCATAGATGTTTCCTCTTCGTCCATAGACCTTTTCAAGTCTGGGTGTTGTTGGAGAGTGGTCCTTACGTGCAGGATCTTAAAACTACGGACGAATGAGACCGTTAATTGGTCTTTTAAATGGTCGGAATTAACAGTTAGATCATAGAATGCGCTCCAACTTCGATGGTCAAGTCATGATCTATAAATCCAACCTTGTGTACAAGGGATAAGCCTTGCAGGATGTATTTAAGATTAGATAAGCAGAAGATTGTACTGAACCTTACCGTTAATTGCACATTGCTTGGAACTTAGCCAAGTTTTTTGAATTTGTTCTTTCGGTTAACCACTTAATTTTTATTCGGCCAATGATTACGGTGGACATGCTTTTACTCTTTCACAAAATGTTTGGATCACTCTGTCATATATCAATCTCAGAAAAAGCAAATGTGTTTTATGATAGGTTCTATTTTGTCGATAAATTAAGTCTAATTACTTAAAAAATCTCTATCTACCAACAGTTGTTTCCACCATGATTAAAAGTTTATAGGGATTTGTATGTATATATGAATTAGACCGGAATTTCAGTTGAGTCACACTGAGCAGTATCATTTTAACAGGGCACAACCCACCATAACTTTACCGAACAATTCAGGCAAATTGATGAATGGATTGGTTGTACTCCAGAAGTTTGATGGCTTGATGACTGAATTACACCAAAATAGGTTCCATTTAATTAACTTTTCTGAAGAGTATCCTGATGAAAAAAGTAAGATTCATTTAATTGGATTGGAAGTTAAACATCTTGACCTTATCTTTCTCTCATTCTAGTTATCTGTCTTTATATACATATGAATATATAAGCAATGATGATTTTGAGTTCTTCATACATCATCATTGTCATCTTTTTTCCATCAAGTCAAGATCGGCCGTGGAGTAGAATTATACTTCATAAATTATGTTCAATTAAAGAAAATAAGCATGCCACTGACCTAGTTTGTGTGCATGCCACTAGATAACACCCATCTCCCAACATATATTTGAGTAATCAATGTGAGAAAACTAAGTTATGGAATAAAATTGCCAAAAAATCGAAAGATCAATGAGAAAATGGAAAGGAGAACACCATCAGTTTGAATTCAGAAATCTCATTCTTAGAACATCCTGGAAGCATTACATCAAGTATTCAATCAATCTAAATGTCTTAAAAATAGCAGAATGTACATCTATACATACAAAGAGAATAATCATCTGATTCAGTATCACTCAGGTTATTGGCTTTCCTCTATATGCTTATCTTTTTATCCTTTGAAAGAATTCTAGCTAAAGAGGGGGAAAGGGGAAAAAGGATAAAATTCAACCAAGTCACACCAAAAGCTTCAAGAAGTAGAATTCAAGAGCTTGTTAGGGCAGGAGAATAAAGCCTTTCATTACCTTGGCTATCAACTAGGTTCAGGGTCGGCTGGTTCTCGGAGTACTAGAAACTCGTCATCTTTTAATCTCTGACTCTAATCCCCTCTCTCACTCTAGGCAGGAGATGAGATTACTTAGGCAGCGTTTGGTGATCTAAATGAGATCACTATGATGATCTAAGATTACTGATGATCTGAATCTTGTGGTGATCTAAAATCACTACATATAATCCAGTGATTAATTAAAGATTCTCAGATATCCATGAGTAACATGTTTGCTATTCTATGGGAATCCAAGATTACTGATTATATAATATCAAAAATATCCATAATATATCTCATAAAAATATATTTAGTAATTATATTACTAATAAATAATTAATAGATTCTATAAAAATATATTTACTAGTCTTATAAATTGTTACTCCTTTCAAAATATAGTAATTATTATTATAAAATTAATATTTTTATTTATACTTGTTGGTGCAAAATTCCGCCGATGCCGGAGAAGCTGGAGTTGAGGGAATCACGGCCACCGTCGGGACCTGCAAAGAAAGTCTAAATCAGAGTTGGGGGTGCTCTGGCAAGACCCTCCGACGCTCAAGTCAGTACTCTGCTTCAACAGAAATGGAGCACTCGAATGAAATTTTTGCAGAGTTTAGAGATAGTGCTTAGAGCTTAAGAGCTTTTCGAAAGCTTGAGAAAGCCTGAGAAAACTTGAAAAAATTTACCGAAACTGTTGCCTTACCCCGTTTTATAGTAGAATGCGGTATGGTCTCGCCATTAATGGTGCAGACAACTGGGGAGTCGTCAAATCACTGGAGACTGTCAAATCGACGTGGGTTGTCAGGTCATCAGAATTAACCCATGTCCTTGGCAGAACAATGCCCCAGGGCGGTCGCGCAGCATGTCCTTGACAAGACAACAGCCCATAGCGGTTGTACGGCATTTGGACGGGCTGGCCAACTATATGTCGGTATTTGACTGCCGGGACGTCGGGTGATGACTCGAAAACACCGTCAGCTGATCTGGTACCTTGTGGAAGTCGGACATCGGCTGCCACCCCCGACAGTGAGTCGGTAATATGGGTTCGGCCGTTCGGCCGGTTGGAAATAATATTGGTCTGTTTGGCCGGCATACCTTCGGCCGGATATTGTCGGCAGTCATTGTCGGAGTCGCCTGTCTGTCCGGTGGGTAGAGTCAGGTATCGATCGGACCGGTCCAAGGATAAGTCGATGTACGGGGGTGTCGGTATATCCCAACAAGGACCATGCAATGGCTTCTTTCTGACAACGTAGTTTGTTACAGAGAGTGGAGTGGTGTCCGTTGTCGCGACTTGCCGGAGAGTTCAGGCCGAACGGCTGAAGCTCGGTTGGGACGTCTGGTGAAGCTGAATAGCTCTCTGTCTCAGCAATCTAAAAGAAGCTCAGATGTTTCTGAGGTTGCTGACGGGTTAATTGTTGTTGGGTGCCTTAGGCGTTGATGCTGCAGACGGTAGTCATCTGCTGTAGAAGTCCGGACGAAAATTTTTTGTTGGAAAAATCCGACTGGAGTCCGATTGCTAGAGAGGTCCGTCTGAAATTTATCTGGTGTAGAAGCTTGTCTGAAGACTGTCTGCTGGAGAGGTCTGGTTGCATGAGGAATCCGACAAAAGGTCGACCGATAGCGAAATTCGAAAGGCGCTATAGAAGGTTGACCGATAGAAGAGTCCGAAAGGTGTTGTGAAAGTTCGTCCGCTGGAGGAGTCTGGAGGACACTGTGGAAGGTCGACCACTGGAGGGGTCCGGAGAGAATTTATCCGTTGGAGGGGTCTGGTAGGCACTGTTGAAGTCCGATTGGCACTGTTGAAGGTTGATGGCTGGAGAGGTACGGAAGACACCGGAGACAGTTGGTCACTGTAGAAATTTGGCTGCTAGAGCCCGTCCGTTGTAGAAGTTCATCTGGAATCCATCCGCTGTAGAAGTTCGGACGGAGTCCGGTTCTTGCAGAAGTCCGGAAGGAGGCTGCTTACTGTAGAAGCTCGGATGGAGACCGGTTGTCGTGAAAATCTGGATGGAGACCGCTTATTGTAGAAGCTCGGATGGAGACTGCTTGCAACAAAAGTTCGGACGAAATTCGCTTACTGTAGAGCTCGGATGAAATTCGGAAGGCGGTCGGATGGAGTCTGGTTATTGTAGAAGTCCTGCTGCTGGAGAAGTCCGGACATTGACGAAACCTGAAAGAAGCTCAGAATAAAGTCGATCGTGACAGGAGGAAATCTGAAAAAGATTCGGAGAGTAATCGATCACTGTAGAAAATCGGCTGATAGTGAAGCCCAGTGAACATTTGGAGCAGTCCGATAGACGACTGAAGGAGCTCATTATTGAAGAAGTCCGGATGGTACTGTGGAAGCTCGGACGGCCGAGGGAGTTCAGAAAGACACCGCATAAGGTCGGAAGTCGGAAGAGTCCTGGGAGGGTTGGCCTCTTACGAATTTTGGTTGGGGTTATTTTATACCCAACACTAGTCCCCCTACTTCCAAGTTCAGATTTCGAATGAAAGAAGTACAGAAAAATTTTCACAGCCGAAGTTGCCCCCCTTGATTTTCTTACTTGATTGTTTCTAGATATTTTGGCGTTTGGCGCACCGGTGCTGGAGTCTTTTCAAATCGAGGCGATCCGAAAAGATTATTTTGGAATTTTTGCTGGAGCGTCGCCCCAGGTACGATACAATAATGATTCTGTCAGTCGTCAGCCGTCTGCCATGATGAGTGGGATACGCGGCGGTTGTAGGTCGGCCAAAGAAGATCTGCAATCATTATTGCGTCGGACTCTGGGGTTTATTTAAATCCGTCCACCTCCTTCAGGGGTTTCACCTTGCCTGAGATTTTTCTTCGGTCTCCTCTTCTTCTCCGAGAGCTTCGTCCTCCTCCAGCATCCCTCTCGGTCTTAAGCGCCCTTCAGGTCGACCTCCATCACCTTCGCTGCCCTCCTGCACCTCTCAGACCAGCCTAGGTTAGTTCTGGAATCCTTCTTTTTCTTGTTGTTCTTCCATTTTTTTTCCTCTGCATTCCACCCATTCGGTTTCTCCACGAGCACCTTGTTCCCTATTTTTTTTAATTTTTTTGAGATTTTTATTTGATTCAAAATGTCCTCCAACACTTCCTCCTCTAGCAGTTCTAGAAGTTCATCAGCTCCAGCCCCCCAAAATCCTAATACTGTAGATGAACCCGTACTCAGGGTCGGACCTCATCCGATCTTTGTACCAGCACTATTCCCAACTTTTTGACCTTGGACGAACTCTCGCTGATTAGGATACAGTACGGGGTTCCTCCGGAGTATGAGCTTGAGCTTCCCGGGCCAACTGACCGGGCTTGCGCCCCTCCCCCTGGCCGTTTTTGTTTATACTAGGAAGTCTTTCGCGTCGGGCTTCGACTTTCACTCCCACCTTTTGTTGTTGCTCTTTTTCGCTTTTTAAACATTTCTCTAGTTTCTGTAGCGCCGAACTCCTTTTAGTTTCTTATAGGATTTCTTTTTCTCTGTCATTTAGCTGAAGTCCGGCCAACTCTTCCCTTGTTTAGAAACTTTGATACCTTTAAGCATCATCCTTCGGCAAAAGACTGGTGGTACTTCTCCCCCCAGATCGGTAGGAAGGGGTTGCTGAAAGATGCCCCCTCTTCTATCCACAATTGGAAGGAGAGGTACTTCTATGTCCGATGCCCGACCCTGAGGCTGGGGTTGCCCCCTTGGCGCTCCCTGAGGGACTCCGTCCGTCGGACTTCTAGCCTGGGAAAGGATGACCTAGAAGCCTCCAATAAACTTATGACTTATCCAGCTCCTCTCCTCTCCGACCTTCTGAAGGATCAACTTTTGTTCAATGTCGGCCTGAGCCCTCTCAACCCTGCCGGTATTTTTTCTTTCTCAAGTTATTCGCCACTTTTTCTTTCTCTTGTTCTGTTTTTAAGCTGTGCCGATCTTTTTTCATTGTAGATATGGACGCAGATGCAGCTCAGATACTATCAAAGGGTCTCAAGGCCCATAAGAGGAAAGGCGCCGCAACTTCTGGGTCAGCGAAGAAGGCGAGGGTAGAGGAGACAAGCTCGATCGTGCTTGCCCAGGCGGCCAATATCGGTGATGCCCCCTCCGACGTCGAGCCCGCAGTCCCCCAAGCTTCTTCAAGAAGCCCTCCGACCGAGGTTTTCGCTCCCGAGTCTCGTCCCGAGGAGGCACCGGGGGCCGAAAGGAAGAGAAGGAAGAAGACGGTAGTCCGCAAGATCAGCAGCAGCAGGGCTGCCATTGAAAGGTCCAACGGCTCCGAAGAGGATCCGAGGGAGAATCCCTTCAACAACAGGGATTTAATAAAAAGGTTGGTCGACGGGTGCGTTTTGCCCGAGATCGTCCACAGGATCGTCCATGCCGATCCTGAACAGCGGATTTGGGACTCTCTGGGATCTTTCCTTGAGGTAGGTCGATTTATTTTTTTCTTCCTTTCGCTTCTTCACTTAGTTCATTCCTTAGCTTTCATATTGACTTTCTGACCGCTCTTGCAGATTGGACACCAGCTCATTGCCAATATCGAGGCGATGAAAAATGCAAAGAAGGAAGCAGTCCAGGTGGAGGAAGGTCGCCAGGCTGAGGCTGCCCGTTTTAAGGAGAAGGTCGCCGAAGTCACGAGTCTACAAGAGGTGCTCCTGAAGGAGGAACAAACTTCGGTGGATCTGAAGGCTGCTTTGGAGGAGGAAAGAAGGAAGGCAGAGGCCGAGGTCTCCAAGCTAAAGGAGCATATCCCGACCCTAGTCTCGGAGGCAAGAGCCCAAGCAGTGGAGGAGTTCAAGACCTCCTCTGAGATGAGGAATCTGAATATCAAGTTCGGCCAGGCCGCCTTTATCAAAGGCTTCGAGCTTTGCCAAGATAAGGTGGTCGGAAAGTTTTTTGAACTTGACCTCAGCTTTCTGGATGAAGCATCCGACGATGAAGTCGGACCTTCTGAAGCTGCTGTCGGTCTCCCTCCAGTCGGGACCTCTTCAACTACCGCAGTTGCCATGACCGACCTTTCGAGGGTGCCGAGCTCCTCCACTTCTGCTCTAAAGGTTCGAGACCTCTAATTTTGTACTTTTCCTTTGTTATAATTTTTTTTCTTTCTCTTGTACTTAAGAATTATTCAATCGATGAAATCTGATTCCTCTTTACAGAGAGCTCCTTTTTCTTCTTCTACTTCCTTTTCTTTTCTTTTTTTTTGTCATGATTTGCATCGTGACGCTCTTGTTTCCCAACAACAGTACCCTGCCGAAGCTCTTCCCCTACCACAGGGGATTTCTTTGAAGTCTATGATCTGGGATCTGAGAAGAAAAATTCGTCACCTAATGAAGAAATCAAAGAAGATGGACGACGAACTTCACAGACTGAGGAAGAGCCATTCGAAAGCCACCGTGAAGGTTACTCACCTTCGGAACCTCCACAGAAAGGACTTCATGGATTACAATCGGAAGAAGGCCAACTTCGAGAAGGAGATTGAGGAACTCCAGAAATGCACCAGCGATCGATCTTGGACTCAGGCCTCCAAGATCAGCTCCCTCAAGGTTGAGTTGGCGGTCACACGAGAGAAGATCGACCAATTAGAAGGAAGCTCGTCCTGACTTCCAACTCAGGCTGATCACGGTCAGGACTGGTCGAAGAAATTCTCCAACCTCCAGAAGTAGCTATAGGATGTCGAAATGAATTACAACACTTGTCGAGTCGGCTGGTGCGGGCAAATAGACAACTACAGAAGGAGGCTTAAGACGACGACTGACGAGGTTGCTCGCCTTCAGAAGCAGTTGTCCGAAAGATCCCAGACCGTTTCGGTTCAAGGCTCCAATGAGCTCCGATCCTTGAGGGGGACCATGGAAGAACTATTCGTAACCCTTGGGAAGGAGAAGGCCGAACTGCAGCAGCTGAAAGTTCAACTGACCTATGAGCAATAGGCGGTCAAGGATGTAGAAGCGGAGTCTAAAGTTCTGAGAAAGAGGCTTCGAGAATCGGAGGGCGAAAGCCGGTGGTTTCACCAAATATATCGAGAGATGCTGCTAAGAAAGAAGGAACTGGAAGAAGAAGTTGAGAACTTAAAGCAATCCTTGATAATGGCTGGAACTGAGAGTTCGAAGTTAGAAGAAGCCGAGCTTCCTTAGAGCTTCTTTTATCTTTTGTTCCATATATTCTTTTTCTTTTCTTGTTGTTTTTCTTTTGGCCTTCAAAGGCTTTTGTAATGCTCTCTTTTACTAATGAAATGAAAAAGAATTTTCTTATTATCTTGTCCATTCTTGCTCTGGATTGTCGTTTACCGAGCTTCTCTTATCTTTTGTCTTATTCAATATCGACGTTGTTTGAAGGTTTCCAGTCATCACCGCGTTGATTCGCCCTTTTTGTTCATGATCGAAGGTCTTTTCGAGGCCATTCGAATTTGACGCTTTCTCCCGATGTTCAAGCTTGGGACCCAAACTTCTCGTTACTTGAGAAAGTCTATTTTCTCCTGCTAGTGTTGGGTTTCCCCTTAGAGACTGAGGATTTTTGACAAGAGTTTTCTTCCTCGTCGAGATGAGATCCCTTGTGTCTTAGAGGTAGTTCATTTTTTTCCTCATCTTTGGCGTAGCTCGTCGCTTTTTCTTTTTCTCTAATTCTATTTTTTTTATGTTTGGAT